>NC_142804.1:18651477-18708977 GCF_049724085.1 Artemia sp. Qi Xiang Cuo
TTCGTTTTTAATGACCACCAAGTAAAGAAAAATCACACGGAATTAGGCAACTGAGTCTCTCAATCCCCGTAAAGTTCTTTTAAAATATACAAAAACTAATTATTTAACACGAAAATTTCGTTTTTAATGACAATCAAGTAAAGAAAAATCACACGGAATTAGGCAACTGAGTCTCTCAATCCCCGTAAAGCTCTTTTAAAAGATACAAAAACTACTTATTTAACATAAAAATTTCGTTTTTAATGAACATCAATTAAAGAAAAATCACACGGAATTAGGCAACTGAGTCTCTCAATCCCCGTAAAGCTCTTTTAAAAGATACAAAAACTACTTATTTAACACCAAAATTTCTTTTTTAATGACCATCAAGTAAATAAAAATCACACTGAATTAGGCAACTGAGTCTCTCAATCCCCGTAATGCTCTATTAAAAGATACAAAAACTACTTATTTAACATAAAAATTTCGTTTTTAATGACCATCAAGTAAAGAAAAATCACACGTAATTAGGCAACTGAGTCTCTCAATCCCCGTAAAGCTCTTTTAAAAGATAAATTAAATAATTATTTTAAACAAAAATTTCGATTTTTTTGAATTTATTGTTTATAAAAATAACACTGAATTAGGAAACTGAGTCTCTCAACCCCAGTAAAGCTCTTATAAAATATACAAAAACTAATTATTTTAAATAAAATTTTGTTATTTATTGATCACCAAGTAAAAAAAAATCACTCGGAAATATTCAAATGAGTCTCTAAATCCCCGTAAAGCTCTTTTAAAAGATACAAAAACTACTTATTTAACACAAAGAACCCCCATGTAACTGAACCCCTTTATAACTGAAACCCCTTTACAACTGAACCGCCGTGCTAAATTTCATTACGTTTAATATCTAGTCACCAAATGCTCCAAGCCTCAGAATAAAAAGGGATTTTGAAAACAGGGAGCCCGATTTACGAAAAAAAAAAAAGGGATACCCCCCGTGCACCGGAGCCCCCCGGGTGCCTGTCCCCGGGTATAACCGAACTCCCTCCGTGCAACTGTCTCCTCTTTAACTGAACCCGCGAGCCACTCCCCCCGCTATGCAACCCCCCCCCCTCCTAACACATTTAAGCCCTTTATTTTTAAATTGACAATATTTTTAAAAAGTTAATTACGTATTATAAATACCACATCGGCGAGGTAAAGCTAGGTCAAGTCACAATGTCATTCTATCGTTACTTTTCAATTAAGCTATTGAATACTTTCTAGCAATGTCCCTTGTAAGCGTCTACGCAAATATCTTTTCGCAAATATCTTTTCGCAAAAAAAAATTCGCAAATCTCGTAAACTAAAGAAGTAATTACCCTTTTCAAATGCATTACTCGTTCTATTAATGAAACCCATGAAACGAATAGCCAAGTTTTTAAAAAAAAACCTACTAATCAACTTACAGATGAATGACCACGGATTTAACATAAAAAAACTTGTATATCATGAACTAGAAATCTACGTCAGAAAAAACTTGTCCTTAATAGGACCGGTATTAAATGAGCCTGGTAACCCAATTACTTGAAAGTACACACACAACCTGTTTGGTACGGGGGCGTACGCAAATAACATGTGAGAGGATACTCACTCTCTTTGAAAAGGTGTATACGTCTGGTAGAATTCAATATAAGCATTCTACTGAGGTTTTAAAAGGGAAGACTAATGATAATGATGGATTACAGAGAACTAGCACTTTACAAGAACAAAAATGACAAGTATAAAAAACAAGAATATTGGTTTAGGAGTAAAAAGTAAGTACGTAGCCTCACAACAAAAAACTAATCTATTAAACTTTTCGTAGTCTTCCAGGAGCTGTAATATCAGTAATTTCTAGTATGCAATTAAAATTACCCTAAAAACTTAGACATAAAAATAATAAGTTTAAAGTCATTACAAAAATATAATATTAACATTACATATAAGTTTAAAAGTCAACAACATACAAAATAATGCATTGATTTTTGTAGTTACGGAGACTTGTCCAGACTTGTTGGTGAATGGAAGTGAAATCACTGATAAACAGGAAATGGCAGATGAATTCGGAAAATATTTCACGAACATAGGTGCAAGTATTAAGGAAGAAGTAGCTAAAAAGTCTAGAAGACATCTGGAGAAGTCCTTTATTGATAATCGAGGCGAAAGGCGCATTTTTTCGTTCGAGAAGTGCACAGCAAAGGAGATCGAGAACACAGTGAAAGGACTGAAGTCCAACTTGGCTGGAATAGATGGACAATCTTAGAGCTGTAAATGCTATCCTAGTTTATTATTACTTTGTCTACTTGATTTGATAAATCTATCACACCAGACCGGTGAATTCCCTAGTGGTCTTAAACTGGCAAAGGTAATACCATTGTATAAAGGAGGCAACAATCAAGAACTATCGAATTGGCGACCGATTTCGTTATTACCTATTTTTCTAAAATCTATGAAAAGATAATTCACAGGAGACTTCATGAATATTTGGATAAACTAGGAATATTGTGTGACAGCCAATTCGGAGTCCACAGTAAACATTCTACAAGCCATGTCGTTCACCATATTCTGGATGTAATCATTGGAGCTCTAGAAAAAGGTTCTATTCCTTAAACGGTCTTTATTTACTTTGAAATATCCTTTGACACTGTGGATTTTAAGTTGTTACTGTGTTGCCTGTCTAGTCTGGGGATAAAAGATGTTTGCTTGGATTGGTTTAAATCATATTTGTATGGAAGGTCAACTAAAGTAATGTTAGGTGACATCGCTAGTGGAGTCTATCCTGTAAAATGTGGATTTTCACAGGGCTCAGTCCTGGGTCTGTTACTCTTTCTCGTATACGTCGATACTCTGAGGTTCTACATGCCTGAAGCAACTATTACAGCATTTGCAGATGATACGGCTTTGACGACTTTTGCACGGTCACTGGAAGAATTAGTGGATAAAGCAAACCGAACGCTGGAAAACCTTTTGGTGTTTACCTCCTTGAGTTACCTTGCTGTTAATACTTCTAAGACAAATTATATGATTTTTAGTAGGGTAGGAAAAATTGTAAATAGTGCTTCTATAATATTTGAAAATTTGTCGGTTTCACAGGTTTTTGAAAATAAATATTTAGGATTTTATGTTGATAATAATTTTAGTTGGAAGAAATACATAAATATGATTTCTTCTAAACTTGCACAAAGTCTTGGAGCGATGCGGCGTTTGAAACACGTGTTACCTTTAACTGCTTTAAGAAATGTACATCATACTGTTTTTTATCCTTTTATTATTTATGGTTGCTGTATTTATGCATTTAATTTTTCTTCAAATATTAAAATATTGCAGATTCTTCAGAATAAGGCGCTTCGAGTACTGGGTGAGTTTGTTCAGTATGAGCACACGCATGAATGTTTTATGAGTTTTAGAATTTTAAATATTCATGAGGTGAAGGACCACCAGGCGGGAGTATTTACTTACCAAGTGCTTAATAGATTATCTCCGGAATATTTTAGAGATATTTAAAGTTTAATTCTGATTATCATCATCATAGGACTAGAAGTCGTGGAAGCTTAGTCTCAGAAGTAAGGAGTACGAGTCGATCCAGTTTTTTAATTAAAAATTATGCAGTTAATTTGTGGAATGGTTTCCCGGAGACCATTAGGGAGTCAGAAAAACAGTTTCAGTTTAAAATTAGATTAAAAAAGTTTTTGTTGGGTGGGAATTAATTTTTTTTTTGGGGGGGGGGAGTTAAATTGTATGGAATGGTATGAAAAAAGCAGGATGAGTGAATGAGTCTGGAAGAGTGAATGGTAAGAACGTCATACGTTCTTACTATTTCTACGTTTGTTGATAATGTTATTTAAAAAATGTGGTAAGTACCAGTTAAGTATGATGTAATTATTAGTTCAAAAATAAAAGTCGTCTCATCTCATCTACAAAATATTCATGAAATGTCCTTTTCAGATCTAAAATAAAAGTCGATCACTGAACTGAGCTCATTGTGCAGAAGTGATGCCAAATTAAAGGAAAGATAAGCAAATAAAGTAACAATTTAAAAATATTTTACTTTTATACTGTTAAAAGTTTCCTTGAATGGTTTACTTTTACTGTATCAAAACTCCTATATCATTTTGTGTTTTCAGTAAAGCGCTAGTTTTCTGTAAACCTACAAACATAGGGAAATATCACCAGTTGATTTATTTGCACTAGTTTTATTTATATATGTAGTTTTTATTCGTTTTAAGTTTCAACTTCGTTCTTTACTTCCCTCAGAAAAACTTTGTTTTTATTTAAATTAATACAGAAAAAAACTGTCAAAACAACGACTGAATAACGAACATCGAGGATAATAATCTTTAAAAATTCCAAATATAAATAGTATAAATTCCTAACATTCCAGAAAGCTCGTAAAAATCCATAAAAATCCTATTACCCTAAAAAAAAGTTCACCCCTAGAAGACCTCAAAAAACCCTATAACAGGGGGGGGGCTAAAGTCGAAGCATTGTCTAAAAAGCCTAAAGAGGGAAGAAATCTGCACGAATTACAAACACAAAACATGTTCAGAAAACCAGGCTGGGGGGGGGAGGAACTCTATTTGGATTAAAAGTAATATTTTTTTGGGAGGGGTGATAGCTTTGTTTACATTTTTTTGCAATGAAATATCAATGTAAAAATAACAGAATTATTTATGAAAATGACGGAAAGGGGGATGGCAAATAAGAATGTTTGTGTATGGTGGTACTGAATTGGAACATTGCCTATACCAAACTCTTAATTACTAATGAAAAATGTCAACAATCTTCAAATACAGCGAAGCTGTGTTAATAGGACAAGTTAACAGATGGTATGTCTAGTTTGCTACTTTAAATGACGAAACAGGCTTATCTAAAAATAGACAGTCAAATGTCCGTATTATATGTAAGTGAAAAGGCTTAGTAAACAGTTATGTCTTTTATTTAAGACTTTCATATTAAAAGACCCGAAGAAATAATTGTGAATGGGATTTTCAATATTATACTTAATACAGGCAGGGCTGCCTCCACAATTCTTGTTCAGAGGCAGAAGGGTTAATTTTTTTAGGGTGGGGGAGAGAGGTAAGAATTTTTTTACCTGTATTTGTGCGACGTTTTATGAGTCTGAAATTATTTTTCTTTAAGGGGAAATAGTCTTTTTATCCGCAATTTACGACCGATTTACGATTAGACAAATATTTGGAGGGGGAGAGGCTACAAACCGTATCCCACCCCCCTCTAGATAGAGCCCTGAATACAGGGTTATCAAAAATATAAAGCACTGAATCGCGTAACTTATGGATTTCCTTGATGTGACTCAATGCTCGGTCGTCCAAATTTTTAGGTCTGGGATGAAAGTAAGATCAACCCGATTATGTATCGTTTTATTGATCGAGGAAATTTTTGGATTTTATCAATCCAGCTATGTCAAACGAAAAGCGAAACATCCCTGAGTGGGATGCAAAGAGGTCATAATAAAAGTATCCAAAGATGATAGGAACATTGTGGAGGGAGAAAAGACTGAAGCTCTGAAGAGTGTGGGGTGGAGTAAGACCATACTTTTCTCTATTGGCCTCAAGCACCCTAATGCTGCGATGGTTTGCCAGCGTTGGTTAGTTGTATCAAGTAAAGAGCTAGGCACACGTAGCTGATTTCGGGAACCGATTTCAGCAAGGGTATATTCCATGTCGAGTGATTCTAATTAATGATGCTAAGAGGCGGGGCTTAGTAACGTTATTCAGTGATTAATCATCATTAATTATGATTAATTTACTATAATAATTAAGTATGATTAATTACATGCCTAAATCTCTTAAACCCTAGTGCACCCCTTGTCTAGAACGTAATTAATGAGTATTAGTTGTCAACAAAACTTCACCAAGCCCCATGTCTTACCATAATTAGTTATAATCACTCGACGGGGAATAAACCCTTGCTGAAATCGGTTTTCGAAATCAGCTATGTGTGCCTAGCCCTTAAGACCAATTTTGTCATTGAGACTCACAACCTAAAACCAATTTTATATTACATCAGAAAAATTCTCTCACTTGGTTTCTGATAATCAAAGAGAGTTCACGTTTTTCTTTTCATTTCATACGAGGAATAATAAGGGTATTAATAAATGAATATTAAAATTAAACAGCCGATAAAACCGGTAATATCAGCCAGTGAACAGAAAAGATGTAAAAATGATAAAAGCAGATATTTCGGCAAGTACCCTCGCCAAGCCGTCTTCAGTGCCCAAAAAAAGAAGAAAAAACTAACCTTTTGAAGAAAACTCACACAGAGCAAAATAAACACTGGTACTTATGCATTATAAATAACCCACCGATATATACGAAATAAGTCAAGTTTGGTTAATGCTAATGGAATAAAATAAAACAAGATGAAAATATAATATTTTAGAAACAAATTTAGCTATATATTTGCGCATTAGGGGGAGGGGGCGTATAGCATAGCATATATTAAAACGTAACCTAACCTAGGTACCTAGGTTAGGTACCTTAGAAGTAATTTCGTAAAAAAATTATTTGCTTCAGGTAGCCGTTTTCAAGGTGATCTAATAGTAGCGTCTTAGAAATGGTTACTGTAACTGTCCGAAGTATATTTACTTTTGACACTGGATAAATTAAAAAAGGGAAAGGTCATACAAAAAGCCAGGAAAAGGGTTCTTTCGAATAAAACAACCTAGATAATTTCGGAGACCACACTGCCTTTCCATGACGATAAAATAAAAGTTCAAAATAGGGATAAAATCCTTTTTAATAGATAGTGTATAGAAATTCACAAAAATATCAGATATTTCGGTCATATATACAGTAAAACGTCATCAGTTTTACTACTGATGACGGTCACTGTATATGTGACCGAAATATCTGGTATTTCTGTGAATTTCTATACACTGTCTGTTAAAAAGGATTTTATCCCTAATTTGAACTTTTATTTTATAAAACAATCTACATTCTGGAGGTGTTAATTGGGGAGGGGTGGATTTGCCTCCCTGCAGTTTTTTTACCCCTGTCCCATTCTAGATTTTGAAGAATATTTTCTTGGCATTTTCATTGAAAAAACAGCAAAATTCCTCGCCTATGTTTCGAGAATTACATATCCCTCTATATTTTCGCGAATTGACACTCCTACTACATTCTTTTTGCTACAAATAAATACATCCCATATGCACCAGTGCTTGCTTCAAAATAGCATTTGAACTTGAGTCAAAAAGAAAGAAAAAGATCTGAGATAGATTTAGTAATATTTCTTTAGCAGAATAATATCATTGAAGGTTATCTATAAGAAATGATATCAATTTGAGGGGGACCACCTGCCCCTTCCAAGTTTTCGAAAAATATTTTTTTTGGCATTAATGCTAAAAACGGTTTTTGTCCTTCCATTTCAACAAAATGAAAAGCAATTAAACTATAACCAGGGGTTTTGTTTTAACGGGGCAAGGGGGCAGTTCCCCCCAGTAATTTAGAGAAAAAATAGTATATATCCCATGCCCCTTGAATGCCGGGATATGGACCCCTCTTGCCCTTGCCCCCCCCCCACCCCAATAAAAATGCTGAAGATTCATCCCTAATATACATCCCCCCCTTAGATTTTGAAAATAAATTTTTGCCCTCCCCTCCCTTTTGCCCCTCCACAGATTTCAGCCACTGATTAACACAAAAGATTTTTTCCTTAGCACCATTCAGTGTCTGTGTTACACAGTCTTTTGTTTACTAGGGTTTTCCACCTTTTCCCTTTCTTCTGTTCCTTCCTTACGTAAAGGAACTATTAAAAATAGCAAGTACATGTTGTTTCAGAAGCAAGCTCTAATCTTCTATATTCAGAAACAAACTTGGTAAAATCACACGAGAATCATTGAGGAGAGTAATCACGTACGGTCATTACTGGTGAAAATGAATAAGCAAGTAAATTGTTAATTAGCTAGTTTTACCATCTGTAACAAAAATAGCGAGGCCACCCGCTTGAAGGCTTTTCGGAATGAAATTTTCGTTTATCTCTCCACCAGTTTTAGTTTTTAACGTGTCTATTGCGCATGTTTAACATAGTGGCAATAGGAATTGAAACAGAATGGATATCAAAAAAGTGTTTAGAATTAAGAAATATGAAATGGGATGGATTAGATACGTACTTACTGCAGTGTGTGTTGCAGTGTTTGTAAGTTTTTTTTGTTGTTCAAAGACAAGGTTTTTGAATTGTGATCATATAAGGAAAAAATATTTGGGAAATTTAAACTGCGGTTGGTTCATAGTTGAATCGCTAACTACAGAAAGGGACCATGTCCTGAAACCTGAATGTAAAAAGAACATCAAAAACCTATATTCTGAGGGTAATTAGAATTTGGGGTATTTGTTCATTATAGCGACCAAACCGAAGAAGTGAAGTTAGAAAACAATTCTTGCTTCATAATATGGAGAATAATTGTAGCGATACTTGTGCATTATATGCTACACAGCGCTATAGACTGTAAAAGCAAACCAGACATGGATACCCGTCAAACGGGTATTTGCTATCTAAATTGACTGAAAAGCGAGGTTTCTTATCGAGTTTACAATATTTAAACGATTGTTCTTTGGGGGGGAGGTACCTAGGTTAGGTTACGTATTTAATATATGCTATGTAATATCCCCACTCCCCTAATGCGCAAAAATATAGCCCAAATTTGTTTCTAAACTACTATATATTCATCGTACTTTATTTTATTTCATTAACATTAACCAAACTTGACTTCTTTCGTGTGTAGCATATAATGCAAAAGTACCATCGTAGCTAACACATTTTGCATACAGACGCGCTATACTCCCCCCCTAATGTCCAAATAAAACCCAAATTATGTATTTCCTATCTATTTTCCCAATGCTTTTGTT
Source organism: Artemia sp. Qi Xiang Cuo (assembly GCF_049724085.1). Classification (NCBI taxonomy): domain Eukaryota; kingdom Metazoa; phylum Arthropoda; class Branchiopoda; order Anostraca; family Artemiidae; genus Artemia; species Artemia sp. Qi Xiang Cuo. Next base: position 18,660,351 of record NC_142804.1, read on the forward strand.
CTAACCCTTGTGTCTTTAAATTGAATGGCTGTGACAAAACAAGAAACGGAAAAAACAAGTGATAGAGACAGAATGCATGGGACTTTTGTAATTCAGGCAATATATTTGCACAATAGACGGGGTGGGTTAAAGTATATCAGTTATGCATATGAAATGTGTTAGCTACAATTGTTCTACATATTATGAAGTAGAAATTCTTTTCTAGCTTCACACTGTCCAAATATTGGTGTGGTCACTATAATTAACGAGTACCGAATTTGGAAATAAATAAAGCGGTAATAAGCATTAAAGAAGAAACTTAAACAGAGGGGAGAGTCCGGCCCCCCTGAAATCCAAAGTTTTTCGAAAATACTAGGCACATTCTTTTTAAAATTATCAATAATTTTCTTTATTATTCTTTAGCCCCCCCTCCCGAAAAAACATTATATGTGCCTGCTTTAAAGGTTCTGTGCATTATAATCTACCATATCAAACTTGAATGTATCACACCATTAATATTTGGGTAATAATCTCTTACAGCTACCCCAATCAAGAAGTGAAGTTAGGTTCATTCTAATGAAATATAGGTAATTTCCCATTATATGGGCACTTCGGCTATAGACAGTCGAATGAATGCAGTGATGGAGACTCGTAAAGCGGGTAATTGTTATTTAAATTGATCGAAGAGCGTGGTTTTTCATTGAATTTACAATATTTAAAACTGTTTCTTTGGGGGGGTTTAGGGGGAGAAAAGGTACCTAGGTTAGGTTACGTATTTAATATATGCAATGCTTTAACCCACCCTACCCCCTAATGTGTAAATATATAGCCCAAATTTGCTTATAAACTATTATATATGCATCCCATTTTATTTTATTTCATTAGCATTAACCAAACTTGACTTTTTAGAAGTGCCCATATAATGGGAAAGTACCGAAATATGCCTAAGTATGACGAAAATACAACACTTCATTAACACAATTATGGAAACTATAACAGAGGATTATGGAAAGCAGGCCCCCAATAACACATTATATAAAATGGTTTCTAACCTAACCTAACCAAAATATCAAATAAAATATTTAATTGAAATATACCTACATTGTAGCGTATATACACTCTCTTGCGCTAAGCTGATTATCAACGAGTGCATACAGAAAGAAACCGGTTTTGTCAGACCAAGAACTTGAGTGGGGTGGCCATAAAAGATAATTGCCGATATTTGTTCTTTTTTTATATTTGGAATTCTGGATAGGTTCCTTTTGTAAAAATCACAATCTGTTTAGCCCTTGTAAAAACCATTTTGTATCCAAAGATGTCAACTTTAAGACTAGCATACAGAGCCTCTTCCAAGGGAGTTAACGGTCTGAGTCCCTCTCCTCAAAATTTTTCTTCTTTGACGCAGTTCATGATGGGGTGTTGTCTTAATACCCCCCCCCCCAACGAAACTTCTGGATATAGCTCTGAACACATGTCTAATGCTTTTAACAATTTTCATGTCAATATTGAGTATAGGAGAATATTTTATATTAAAATAAGATAAAGCTGTATCCTTAGCTGCATACTGCCCACTTCATCAAGCCATTTGAAATCAATCATTTGATTTAAACTTTTAAATCATGCTAAACTTATAGGATAACTTGGAATGTTTTTGGCATTTTCTCATTCAATTGTATCGTTCAACAGCCAAGAATGGCGAAAAGCGGCACTTCCTGGTGTCCTGGTCTCTGTTTTTACATGAAAAAGAAAAAAAAATGACACTGAATAACTCAGGGCTTTTGTCCAAACAAACCACTAGTTTAGTGATCAGCCCACAACAAAAGAAAAGAAACATACCAGTGATAATTCTTCTCTATGGAAATATATGCTTTTTTTTTGCTTTTTTTATTCAAGGAGACAAAAAGTTTTTCAAACCTAAAAGGTTCGATATTATATGCAACATTACACCTAAGATAATTAATCTGGTGGGGGGGGGGCTTATAAACCAGTTTAATCTGGTTTATAATTTAATCTGGTTTACTGTGATATCTGCCGAAACCTAGTAAAGAACGAACTGAAGCCTATAGTAACCAAAACCTTGTAAATGTGTTTTGAAAAGAAAAAAAAAATATATTCAAGAACAAATACCAACACCAAAACGTAATTTTCATCGGCTGAATGGTGTATTAAACCCAAAGTCTCTAGCAAATCTTCTCTTTGAAATATTTCTGTGATTTATTTTATTAACTTAGTCATTCACGTCTTTGAACGGTTGAATTGCTAGTGAAGGATAGGAATAAACTTGAAAAATACGACGTATCTGGAATCAGCATAAAATGAAGTTTTCCGACTGACTAGGCTTGTCTTAATTTTTGAAGGTATCAAAGACTCAAATATCCTCACTCAAGCATCTGCAAATCGAAGTGTAAGAGTCCGACTAACGCACCGGGGCTTTCAATTCCCTTGGTCAGTTCTGAAGCGTTTTGAACCAGCAACTACCGCAGTCGATCCCTGTGAAATTCGAGATCCCTGTCAAAATTGCTTGACTAAATGCCTTTACCAGGAAACTTTTATGAAGTTACACCTATCAAAACATTCCATCCCACGAAAAACTCATGCAAGGACCACGCTCTGAACAAAACTAGGGTCCAGCACTCAACAGCAGGGTTCCCTGATATGCTGAATCTGATGGCGTAATTTTCATCAAAATCACTTGATGTTTTGGGGTGTTTTTTCCTTTTAAAAAATTACGTTAATTTTTTCAGGCTGATAATTTTTGATAGTAAATATTAAACTCGATGAATTATATATATTTGAATAACCATAAAAATTTGATTCTTTTGATGTATCCATTGTTATCAAGACTCTTTTTTTAAATAGTTTTATTTGATATTGAGCCGTATCATCTTACTTACAGTTCGTTATCACGAACTGTTTGATATGGCGCATTTTCACTGCCATTTCCATTTGACTTAGAAAATCAGCCCAAACTTTGCCCCCTCCCCGAGGATTCTGACGAAATTGTGCCGCTGGTCCAGAGTACTCTTTGAACTTCTTTAAGAGATTGTAAAAGGGGGAAAAGTCAAATTACATGAGAAACATAAAACAGTCAAGGGAAAATAGTAAAATATCAAAGTTTCAGAGGGATTCTAAGCTCCCTACCTCTTTCCATTGACAATTTCCATGAATTAGGACATAACAAGGCCATTGCTGCCACCATCAAACAATGTCGTTCTTTGTTTCACCCCTAATTAATCACGCTCATTAATTTTATAGATTATCCTTTTGACAAGATTTTCTACAGAAACTGTACTTGGTAACCAGCTGCTACTTAAAATGACCTTGCAGCAACAAAACTTAATAACTTTATGGACGAAACGGGGTCTAAGAAAAACAAAACGTTTCTAGAGTAAGTTAATATTGCTGATCCTGAATGCGATTGGATTATAGCATTGTGATTCCCTATCAATTTAGGGTCATGCCCTACCTAGGGATTTTGAAAATCCTGGTGCCCCCCTTGTAATGTTCAAATTTTGTTATTCAAATTTTACGTGAACATACCAGGAAACTAGCAGGTGTTGTATCTACAAGTAAAAGAATAACTGAAGCCGCTTTCAAATATTATACCAGGATTCAAACTTAAAGGGAGCGACACCCTATTTTCACTCTTTGTCCCGGGAGCGCTAAGCAGCAGAATCAAATAGGGATTGATTTTGTCCAAACTGGTGAATGGATAAATTCAGATCAATTCTTTTAAGTTTCATCTTCCATGGAAGTTTCATCCACCAGATTTGAGTCTTGAGCTTATACAAGACCAAAGGGAGAGTATCTCATATAAACTAATAAACCTGAATTTTGAAGAAAAAAAGCTACACATTTCAAGAGCCATCTACTTGTTTAAACTGATGAATCTCTAGTAAGGAATAAACCCGCCGCAGCAGCAATAATTCCAGATACCTCATTGACCATTCAAAAGCCTCTTCCGCTGGACTCCTCAGTTTTGACTGCTGAACTGACAGCAATAGTTGAATCACAGAAGGGTGTCAACAATATACCTTCCCATTTATGAAGGCATCAACTATAGTGAAAAAGTCTGCAGAGACAGCAAAGTCTATCAACCCACAACTTGCTCAAAAGTGTTCAATCACGCTTAAAGATGCAATTATAAACCACTATCCTTATAGAAAGCCCTGTCCTGTTTTGGTTCCAACATTCAAAGTACCTGAATACAATTGGACTTATTTCAAAATAAAGCCTTATTAGTATTACTGAGACAAGAAGAATGCAGATGGAAGCAACTTGACCAAAGAAACCTTGCAACCCCTTCTCTTTAAATGCGTGGCAAGTACTCCTTGAATTAACTGTATGCCCTATCTCAAAAGTATAAACTTCCAATAAATACTAACCTGATTGCGGATGCGCCTTTGCCCTCTTCCGCTGAAAAAGCATTTTACGGACAGACAATTGATGTTTAAAAAAATTATCTGATATTGATGACCCGCTCTGTGGCGGTTGATTCATGAATATGTATTTTTATTGTTTTTTTTTCTTTGTCGAAAAAATAATGTTTTGATGAGCATTGCTACCTTATGCAGAAAAGAGCTAGAATGAGCGGGAAGAGTTGTATTGGTACCAGCCGGGATGTAAGCCTTAAATTGCTAGAAACAGGCAGCTCGAATACTTGCACTTCCGACGAGACAATCAAAATATATATTATGTCATGAAATGTACTATGAATATCTTATTGTACGCGGTGTATCTGCAATGTATTACGCATATTATGACTGTGAAAACATGCAGTTGAAGGCCGAAAGAAGCCCATTTAGGATTCCAGGTGCTTTTCTCATGATAAAGAAGAAGAAAACGTGTATTCAACTGAAGGAGGCGTAAAAGACCGCTAACTTGGTGTATTTTTTGGGGTTGTCCTCATGACATATTTTATTTTAATGAAAAATGAGGCCTGAAAACAATACCTTTTATGCAATGTATAACGTCATTGCAAGACATATATATATATTTTTTGACATATATATATTTCACATATTTTTTTTTCAAAATTAAGGCTCTAAAGTATAGTCAGTCGAGGGCTGCATGCATGCCCATGACCCAACAAAATTTTTCCAGGTCCCACCGGTGGAATCACGCTGGGAATCACAGGTACAGCGAGGAAACCATGGGAAGAGTTTTATTGCTACGAAAAATGAGAGCTATCTTACTCTGAAGTTAGAACAGCTTGGGTTATCTTTCAAAACAAAATGTTTTCAACCCTCATCAATTACTTCTGCATGTCTGAGCTAAGCATAGGTTTGACCTTTGAAAGTCAAAGGTTATTTTTTAGTCCTACCTTCCTTCCTTGATATGCATATGTTAAGACTCCAACTTTCACCACCTTACAGATGTTTCAATTTGCTGACACCTTTGCACGATTACACACACACTGAAATTAGGCCACACTCACATCCTATGTGGTGTGTTTTTTTTTCTTTTTATAAAGGCCGGACTTTTGGAATAGTTTTATGAAAGAAGTATTTCATTATTTTGTTGTACAATTTTTTTTTCACCAAATTTCCCAAACAATTCACAATTTGCATCGATGATAGCGGCGCGTCTTTGTTTTTTTGCTGCAATTCAAGTGTATGGTTCGTGAAATGAAATTAATTGATAAAAATAGAAAATAATTTGCATTGAAATAATTGAAGAAAACAACAAAAACTTGCCTCCTTAGATTTTGAAAAATAAATTCGTCTCCCCCCCCCCATTTAGTTTCGTTAGTTGACACCAATGGCAGTTTAAACACAAAAGTATTTGCCTAGTTGAAGACAATGGTACTGTTTTACTCAATGGTACTCACCGCTATAGACTCTATCAAGGAAACTAGTCAGACGTGAGAGACAGATACCTGGTTATAATGGTTTATGAAACAAATTTGGGCTAGATATTTGCACATTAGGGGGGTGGGGGTAAAGCATAGCATATATTAAATTTGTAACCTAACCTAGGTACCTCCCCTCCCCCCCCTAAACCCAAAAAAAACAACAGGTATATATTGTAAATTCAATGAGAAACCACGCTTTGCGATCAATTTAAATAGTAATTACCCGCTTTACGGGTCTCCATGCTAAATTGCTATAGAGTCTATAGCGGTGTGTACCATTAAGTAAAACAGTACCAGACAATTTCAAGTCAAATCCAAACTGAAACCTTTAAGTGTTATCCTGATTTTAACAAATAAATATTGAGCTTGTTTGAAATTTGCTAATTCTACTTGGAAACATTGTACCGTCAGTGGCACTAGCAATAGTCAGTTCGTAATAAACCCATGTCAAAACGCCGATTCTCTTATCAGTTTGCCATAATCTTTGTACCAATGCAGAACACGTATTCTGCTTAAGTGGCAACATTTGCTCCGGCTCTCCTTCAAATTAGAACTTTTCAAAGTCACGGGTAATTTTTGATAGCTGGGTCCTTTTATTCACATGAATATAAAGATAAACTACAACTTTCACTACTCACACATGTTAGTATTCGCTGACACCCTTGCGTGACTATAGGAAAATGTCTTTGTTTCTTTTAAATGCTACATACGTTTGCGGTTTCTTGAATCATTTTAATTATATTTTGTGACCAGAAAGAAAGTTGAAAAGAAACGATCATTAGTTTTGTATAAAATCTTAGTATAATAGAAAGGCACATGTGGCACTATAATAGATTAGTGCCACATGCCCTTTTGGTTTGTCTTCGTAACTAAATTTCTAATCAATCGAAAGTGGTCCTTATAAACAGTATTTTTTTTCGAGTGTAACAGGGACGTAAATAACAAAGCTCGTTAATTTTAGGAAAATTGTATTGGAGGTGATCAGGTACTGTTGCATTATGCGGGTATTGCTATATACTCTATGTGAAATGTCAAATGAGAAATGCTACATTCAAACTGGAGAGACAGATACCCGGTACTAAAACAGTTGTTAGAGTGGAATGCAAAGCGTGGTTTTCATTGCGTTTACGATATTTAAACTGTTGTTTTTTTTTGTTTTTTTTTTTTGGGGGGGGGGGGTTAGGGGGGAAGGTACCTAGGTTAGGTTAGGTTATGTATTTAATATATGGTATGCTTTACCCCCCCTCCCTAATGTGAAAATGTATAGCCCAAATTTGTTCCTAAACTATTTTATATTCATCCTATTTGACCGTACCATTTCCCGTTTGACATTCCACGTAGTATATAGCAGTGCCGGCATAATGCACCAGTACCGAAGATCATCTTTTTCTTCACAACTATTATTTTCGATTAAACTCCAATATTTGGAACGTCTGGACTACAAATTGCGTAGCCCTCTTTGTTGCTCAAATTAGTTGTCAACAATTTTTATTAGTGAACTAATGCGCATCGTCGGTCTAAACATCGTCGGTCTGTTGGCCGTGAGATAAGTGATTTGGTATGAAATTCTAAAGGAAATTTCTAAGAGTTCCCACAAATTCTGAGCAGCATATGACGATTCAAAAACCATAAAAGAAATACAAATCAATAATGGATTACGAACCGCAGAGACAATTCTGAATCCCACGATCGCTTTTCCCAACAAGTATATTTTTGGTGAACATTGTTTCGTTTTGCTGACGATTTTCGCCAGCGACTGCTAGAAACAAATTTTGTCATCAATTGTAAGCAACAGGATTCATTGGATCACGAAAAATATCCTAGGTAAGTATTTAAGGCAAAGGCTGCCTACAAGCACGAGTTAACCTTAATACCTTAATAGAATCTTAATACCTTATTAATACCTCTTAATACCTAACGAGTTAACCTTAATACCTTAATAGAATCTACAATGAATATTCCCATGCCAAAAATTTGCAATAGCTTTTTCATTCCTATGATGCTATAAATCGTGGGCATTAGAAAATTTCATGCTGAATATTTACCTTTCCTACATCCAGTAACGCAACTTGGGCAGCAAGGCAAATCCAAGCATTGCAGTTGTTCTTAATGGCTACTATCTTGCCATTATTTGTAACTTTTTTAGATTTGTACATGACAATTTATTATCTAGGTAATATAAACAGGAAAAACCTTTTTAAACACCCAATAATAAGTTATCTTAAATCTAAAATTGGATCTACAAAAGAATCCCCCCCCCCCATAAACTCCGAATTTTCTCTGGAGATGCTTCTGCCCTAATCTTAATGCCCAATGCTACCCAATTTTAAAAGAAATCATAAAAGTCAAGCTACTACTACACTACCACTAACAGCTCAATGCAGCGCCAAGCCGCCTGAGGTAAACACAGCTACTTACGTACAAGTTAAAGAATAAAAAAAGTCAAAAACTTGTATTATCGAAACTCGTTAAGAATTCTTTCAAGCATCGATTACGAGTAAATCATGCTAAAAAATTATCAATTTTTCAGCAATTTCTGATTAGTCACTCTCTGTCAATTTTAATAGTTGTCAATGACCATTAGAGCCAAACGAAATTAGCCTTGAATGAAAAAAAGTTTAGTTTTACATGGTGATTTTTAACCACTTTATGACCCCTATTAAACTTGTCACTGGTTTAGTACATGGCAATACTGTTAAACAAATGCAAGACATCTGCAACATTTAGTTCGGTTTTGTTGTAAAATTCAATGAAAAGCTATAAGGTCAAGGAAATAAGACCTACGTAATAATTTTTGCAGACAGCTCAAAGGGTTTAATCTCGATTTCCAGAATCTCACCTCCACAAGTGTGACCTTTCCAAATCTGCTGTTTCGACAACCTTTTCCCTCGCTTATTATATCAAATTCTCCCAAATTACTGATGAGTTTCTTTTTAGAAGTTGGAGTTGAAATACATTGTGAAGTTGTGGCTTACCAGCAATTTATGGTTGAGGGATGGGGAGCAATTTTAAATTTGTATTGGATTTGGAGCTGAGAGTTCGCGTATTATTAGTAGAGTCTGTACTGGTACGGATGACAGTGGGGAAATCCCAAAGGTTTGAAATATCACTTCAAACACGTAAGCACAAGGGTCTTCGACAAAGCCTTTCTAAAACCTAAAGAATTTCCTAGTGAATTCCCATATTGGCAAATAAATCGATGGTTCTGATTCTATTCAAAGCTACCCCACTTTTGTCAAATCATCTTGCATAGGTTACGTTTTCAACCCAAGGTCCCCCTCATGTTCATTGAGGGTTTTAACCCTGAGATTATCCTAATTCAAAAATACACAACACTAGTATAAATACCCGTCATTGAGTATTTTTTTCGAAAAAAAGAATGAGCCCTCACTTTGTCTCTGGACTGTGCCAGTACTGGAGACGTTAGTTTTTGAAGAATTTTCGCATCCTCTGACTCTTGATTTCTTTTTTTTTGGCTTCTATGATGAAGTTTTTCTCCAACTTTTCTCAACTTGTTGATTAGTATTTTTAAATTACAGTTATTTATTTTTTTGGACAGGGAGGAAGTTAGACATGGGCGTAAATTAACAGTGAACTTAAAATTTGCAGTGCGTATTAACGAGAACTTTTCGTACGTTCGAATTTTTCTATTGGACTTTAACTGGTAGATAGTTAAAAACGCTGGAAATAAACGGAAAGTTCCAAATATCTTTTCCGATATCGATATTTACGTTTCAATATTCAATCTTGATTTTTGATCGGATACATAGATACATCAATTTTGATACTGAATATTGCCCAAATTTAAACTTTAGAACAGAATTCTTAGAACAAGAAGATGTTATCTAACCGTAATGTGATTTTTGTCAAATTACTTTTAGGCTGTTTATGTTTTCTGAAAATTGGAAGTAGGATAGTGGGTTTATTATATTAAAGTATTGTAAGGAGATAATAAGATTATAGCAATCCAAGAAGATTAATGCTGAAGCTAATTGATGATTTGTGATTTATGATTTTTAGTGATTATTGATGAAAAGTGAGATAGAACTTGCAGGCGATGTTAGGTTTTGTGAACTGCCAATATAAATCCCCCCTTCCATCTCAGAATCGGCTGCCCCTCCCCCCTAGACAAATCTCTGCCTACGCCCATGCAGACTTAAGAGGGGGCTCTTTATAAAACTTACCCTTATCCTGGGCTAGCCAGGGAGACTTAATTACTCGGAAGATTCTCGAATCCTACCATTTTTATATTTTTGGCTTGCTGAGTTGTGGGAGAGGGTGAGCCCTCCCTCTGACAAACTTTGGTTCTGCTTCGTCCATAGGCTAGTTTAAATTGTGACGACTTTTTTTATATTCTAGGGGTGAGGAGACCCAAAAGTAATTCAAACCGAGGAAATCACTTCTCGAATTATGATAATCGGGAGAGGGAGACTCGGGCATACGTGGCTCGGTGAGATGATATTGTAGGGTTTGGGATCTGAGGATTTGGGGGAACATGTGCTGGGACCCACCTTTCAGGAATAAACTCTAAGGGGTGGAGGTGTTTGGTCATTAGCTAAGTTAAGGATAAGTAACCAACGATTTAAAGTGAAAAGATGTTTGATGCTATGGAATTCTTGGAATTCGTAGATAAAATACTATTAACCTCCATAACGAAAGGACATAACTTACATTCTTATAATTTTACAGGATAACGAAAATAATATTTGGAGCTTTTAGCGGGAAAAATTACTGTTCAAAGATTTGAATGGCAAACAATCAGAAAAAAATTTATTTTCTACCAACTGGCGACGGTATCATCCGCTTCTATAGGTTTTGTTTATTCAAACGTACTTGTGTTTTTTCTATTCATCGAGGAAAGACCATAATTGTACCAACTCAAAATATAGACCCTGCTGTTTTAGTTGACCGCGCACCAGCTGATGTTTTTTTTTCAATACTGCGGTGAAGAAAATTAACAGCAAGATCATACAAAAAATAATAATCATCAAGAAAAAAAAGAATCATTAGAAAAATCTAATTAATACACATCTAGAAAATGACTTGACTTACTTTGACTTAAGTCCCGTCCGGCCTTTGTGGCTGTGCTGGGGCTTCTTTTCTTCTTAGCAAATGATGAATGTGGCGACGATAGTTCGATCTGTCTGGCGCTAGACGAAGTAGCTGGGGGAAGTTATTGGCCGGGAAATTGTCGATCCATCTCTTACGAGGTTGGCTCTGGGGTGCGTGCCGTGAACCCGTCCTTCGAATGTGATTTTTGAAAGACGGTTGGCCAACATTCGCTGGATCTGACCCGGTCCATGATGGCGCGGGGACAACGGAGTAGTTTTCGGAGGTTGTCATTTGAGACCCGGTCAATGTAGGTAATCCCGCAAAGCATCTAAGGCATTTAGTTTCAAAAGCGGAAATTCTTCGCTCATCATCAGCCTTTATTGACCAAGTTACACTCGAGTATAAAGCTATTGGGATTATGAGAGAGTTGAAGAGTCGCACCATCAGAGAAGTTGACAGAGTCTTGTTTTTCCAGATTGGCAAAAGGTTCCTGAAGCTGGCGCTTGCCAGGCCGAGTCTTCGTTTAGTCGATTTTGAGCAGTCGTTATCAGAAGTTAGGAGGCTCCCTAGGTAGACGCAGGGGTCAATATTTTCTAATGGCTCTCCTTTTATTGTTAGCTGCATGTTTCTTGAAGCAGTGTCTCCAGACACCCACACAACCTAGGTTTTGTCTATATTAACGACCATCCCAAAGGCCTCGGTTGCTGACACTAGTTCGTCGGTGTCAGCTTGGAGTAGATGCTCTTGACTATTGAGTTTCTCGATGTCATCTGCGTATGCCATTTTATCGATAAGCTTCCCTCCAATCTCTGCACCGTCAACAATTTCAGCAAATGATAGCGCTGCGTTGAGGAATAGGTTAAAGAGGTGGGGTGACAAGAGGCAACCTCGAAGAACGCCCGCTGATGTCAGAAACTCCTCTGTCAATCCCTCGGGCGCCTGGACTTGGCTCACGAAATGTGAATACATGTTTCTTATCAGGATTACTATGTTTGTAGTTCTATATAATTTCAGGCATAACTTAAGGCTAATTAATACTGATCTTAAATCGTAAATTGGCCTGGCTTACAATAAAACTGGTAAAGTTTGCTCGCTTTAAACAATAAATATAGACTTCGGCTATCGGGTGACTAAACTGTTTGGTCAGGCATATGCAAAAATCTATTCTGAAGGGATAGGTTGGAAACCAGCAAGAAAAAGCAACTTACATAGAAATGTAATAAATTACTGGGGAAATCTAACATATCTCAAAATATTTGAGTGGGGGCCAGGCCTGAAGGCCTGGTTCTTTGAATGTTGGTTCAGTCAAAGCGTCTAAGTAGATTTGGATAAAAAACGTGGGAAAAAAACCCAAAACAAAACAAACTACATCATTAAAATAATCAATTTTTTATTTTATATTCTTGTGCTTTGAAATAATCTAATTTAATTCCATTACTGAATATATTCCAACATGGGTCGATTTTTATTTTCGAATTACAGTTTTTGAAATAAAATTGAATGATATCTTTAGTTTCAATAATGCACAAAAGTAATAAAACAATGAAACATAAACATAGCCTCTGCTAGAAGGTCAAATGACCTGTGCACACTATCTCAGTTAATTAATTAAATAGCATAATCAAAAGATAGAAAAAAATGTGACATAGTAGCCACATGGAACCTGCGCTCACCCTGCATCTCGACTGAGGAGAAACCCTTTGACTTGGGATTCAAATGATGAAACCGATTCAGACCCACTAATGCTGTAGAGCTGTCCGGGAGGCTGTTCCAATTGGATACACTTATGTGACATAACACATGGTCTGCCTTCACTGTATTTCTCTTCTCGTTTACTAGCTTGTCGGCATTTCTAGCATGATACAAATGATAATTGGAATGAAAAAATAGCTATATCAACAAAATATGTTGGTGCAACATCATTCAAACACACATATACCAGTATTAGTAACTGGTGATCCCGTAACTGACCTATATTCGATTTTAAAATCGGTATGGCAAACCTAAGCAATTTTATTCATAAAACCCTTTTACATAAGACATTTTGCTTGCGAAGAAAATGACCAACCCTAAATATAAACGATCTGTCGCAAAAACCACAAGCGACAAAGGATTTCATTTCAAAAAGATTTTTTTCATTAATAGCTACCGTTAGTGATAAGATCGACATATCTTTGGCAAGTGGTTTTCGGGAGGAATGTCTCAAAGTTCATTAATATTTGGATCTAATATGGAACGCTGAAAGAAGGCGCGTATGTAGGGGTGTAAAGGATTGCTGCCCACTCCCCCCCCCCCAAAAAAAAAAAGATATTTAACTTTTTTATTTTCTTTTATAATTCTCATTTAGCTTACACGTATTCGTTGTTTTGAAACATCCCCCCCCCCAATTAAATTCCTGGCTACGAACCAGACAATGCCCACTAATGAAAAAGTCTGCTCAAAAATATAAGAACTATTTGTTCGTTCTAATTCATGATTTGTAACTGACTCCAGTCTGAATATGTTTCCGGCTTTGAAATTTTGACTTAAAAGTATAGTCGGCTTTCAAATTTAATACCATCTGAACATGTTTTGTCTTTGTGGCCTTATCATAGGCAGCGCAATAGCGCTGCCTAAGTAAAGAACGATGTTGGCACAATGTATTATTTTTTATTTTTTTTTATTGGTCTTAGACCAGGGCACTTCGTATCGAAGGAGTTGTCGTAGAAACTTCGAAAAGGGCTCATTCGATTGGAAATTGGAATGGCTAGTGCCCTTTTTAATAGTCGAAAGTGAGTGGAGAGTAATTAACCCCCCTCTCACGCCCACCATTTCCCCAAACACATTCAATCAAAGTTTAGAGATAGCCATTTTGTTCAACGTTGCAGAAAGTTCTGGAAACTAGGTCTTTGAGGATTATAGCCCCCCCCCCTCCCAGAGCTCAGGCCAAGCGTTTTAAGTTATGCCCTGGGGGCATAAGTAGAGTAGGAACTACCATTTCTAAGGGGCCCCCGTACCAAACAGGTTTTTCTGGTAGGTAAAGATTTCTACAGGTCATTACACCTTTCAACGAGACAGGTTTTTTATTGTGACCTCGATTTTTCGAAGGTAAAACTCAGTAATAAATTTTTATTTATTTTATTTTTTTTAAACTGTTATTTTTTCAATGAATTCCATAGCACTTTGAATAAACCAGTGAATGTAGGACTGTAAGTCCAATTAATAATCAAATTAGTGTGGCCGCCATTTTTGATCTGGTTAAGTGGGTATAATCTGGTTTGGTTTGTTATTGCGAGAGGATTACTCAATTTACATCTTAGTGTTAACTGAGCAATGACCAAAGGAACATTTGAAGGTGGAGAAAAAAAGGGGTAATTAGCGATTGGATAATTTTAACAAGAAATGACTGAAAAGTGTTTTGGTTTGCACAGTGTTGTCAATTTTAAATAGTTTAGAAATAAAAAAAAAACAAGAAATGGCTGAAAAGTGTTTTGAGGGAGTTGAGTTGCACGAGGGTTCAGTTACATGCGGATTCAGTTACACGGGGATTAGTTAAATGGGGTCGAGTAGCACGGAGGTTCAGTTGTACAGGGTTTCGGTTATACAGGGGTTCAGTTACATGGGGGGTTCAGTGGTCCGGGGTGTCGGTTAGACAGGGGTTCAGTTACATGGGGGGTTCAGTTATTTTTTCTGATTTTGCGTGTTTTCGCAAGAAAATAACTGGTCTTTTAGCAAACTTAGCCATAGCTACCTGAAACTCTGCATAAATATCTTCATTTTTAATCTAATTGCATAGCTACTAAAGGAACATTGAACATTTTTTCTGATTTTGTGTGACCACCCGGCACCCCAAAGACCCCCGAGCCTCCATTATAATACTTTTTAAGGTTTGATTATATCTTTTCAGAACAAATTATTATTTTAGGGAATTATTTCGGTGAAACAGTTAGAGACATTTGAACGGTGTTGTGAGATCCCTCACCACAACCCCAAAGGGCTCCGCTCCCCCCCCCCCCAACCCCAACCCCGAAGGAAACCCCCGGACAGCAAAGGTTCTCTGGACCCCTAAAGGACCCCCGGCGCCCCCGATGCCTCCTGAGTCCCCCCATTATAATACTTTTTAAGGCTTTATTATATCTTTTCAGAACAAATTATTATTTTAGGCAATTATTTCGGTGAAACAGTTAGAGACATTTTAAGAGATGATTTTAGAAAAGGACTTGAGGGTGAAACTCTGTGGTCGTTATAATACACAAGCTCCATTTGAACGGTGTTGTGAGGTCCCTTACCAGAACCCCAGCTCTGTTGTTCTAAGCCGTTTGATTTTTTCTTTACATGGTATTCATTCAAAAAGCGAGGATTTCTGTTAAATAAATAATTCTTATATTTTTTCCGTTCAATTGAAAGCGAGGATTTCTGTTATATAAATAATTATTATATTTTTTCCGTTCAATTGAAGGCGAGGATTTCTGTTAAATAAATAATTGTTATACCTTTTAAAATGGCTTTACGGGGTTTGAGGAGCTCTGTTGTTTTAAGCCAGTGTGATTTTTTCTTTACATGGTGTTCGTTCAAAAAGCGAGTTTTTGTATCTTTTAAAAGAGGTTTGAGAGACTCAGTTGCCTGATTCCGTGTGGTTTTTCTTTACTTAGTGCTCATTAAAAACGACGTTTTGTTTTAAATAAGTAGTTTTTGTATCTGTTAAAAGAACTTTAAGTGGTTTGAGAAACTCTGTTGCCTGATTCCGTGCGGTTTTTATTTACTTATTTCTCATTAAAAAATACGTTTTGTGTTATATAATTAGTTCTTTTATATTTTAAAATAACTTTAATGGGTTTGAGAAACTCTGTTGTCTGATTCCGTTTGGTTGTTCTTTACTTAGTGCTCATTAAAAACATAATTTTTGTTTTAAATAAGTAGTTTTTGTATCTTTTAAAAGAGCTTTAAGGGGTTTGAGAGAATCTGTTGTCTGATTCCGTGTGGTTTTTCTTTACTTGATACCCATTAAAAACGAAATTTTTGTGTTAAATAAGTAGTTCTTGTATCTTTTAAAAGAACTTTAAGGGATTTGAGAGACTCTGTTGCCTGATTCCGTGTGGTTGTTCTTTACTTAGTGCTCATTAAAAAACGAATTTTTTTTTGTAAATAAGTAGTTCTTGTATCTTTTAAAATAACTTTACGGGGTTTGAGAGACTCCGTTGCCTGATTCCGTGTCGTTTTTATTTACTTGATATCCTATTAAAAACAAAATTTATGATTTCTGTTAAATAAATAATTATTATAAATTTAAAATAGCTTTACGGGATTTGAGAGACTCTGTAATGCAGTAGTTTTTCAGTAAAGACGCTCGATATCCTAAAAGTGTTTAATTCAAACTTTTTTAAAACTTCAAAATTTTTCAACTTTATTTATTTTTTTCTTTTTGTACATAACTTAAAATGTCAAAAAATGCTTACAGTTCTAACAATTGCGCTCTGTGATTGGTCAGAGACACGATGTGACTTTCCCACTGGTATTCTATGACCGGTTATTGACACTACCTAATCTATTGCATGTATTAAATCAGTATTTTTTATGCAGTGGAACGATAAACACATAAGTCATATCTTTAAAAAAAAGTGAAGATGGAGCATTTTAATAAAGTGTGTTTACATAACAAGGTTATTGTAGCATTGAATGCCGACAAAGAAAAGTATTTAAACTTTGAAACAAGTACAGATGGTAGCACTATTGGAAATGTATGCATGCATTGTCATGACAGTAAGGAATTAAATTTCTTTGGAATACCGAAAAATTCAACTCTTATGCTGGTGGTTATGCGAGATTGAGATCTCCAGAGATGATTGCACTCAAAGAGAATGCCAACATAAAATAATCATTGATGATAGAGGACAACTCCTTGCTACTGTTGTAGGTAACACATTACCTACTGATACATCTAATCGTCACCTTTCGGGTATTAGCATTCAACGAAAGATCAATAAAAGAAAGGCCTACTCTTCTACTAATATCGTAATCCATATCTTGTCTACGTGCCGAAACTGTTACCTGTGTAAAAATAATGTGATAATAGACAGTGAAATTGCCAGAAAAATAAAAAGGGCATTGTCAGAAAATATCACTATGGAATATAAAGATGAATCGATGAAAAACAAAGCACCAGCAAACGTTACTATCATTGATCAAACAGTCATTGAACCAAATAATACCAAAGACGAAAAGCATATTGAGCCTGTTGATGACACACCAGTAAAAATTGTGTATGACTCAAAATGGAATAATGATTATTCTACTGATTACGAACTAAGAGAAGACAATAGCTACAATATCAAGAGAGAGCATGGTGAACTATTTTATGGAACAGATTCAAAATGTCCAAAGTTAATCATTGATATTAATAATGTATCATAATATATTTTTTGTATTAATATTCTACATAGCATTATTTCATTAAAAATATATTATGCATTACATTGTTATGTGTTCATTTGTTTTAGAGTAAGCTAGCATATCAAACGTTTAGAATGTCTAATAAAACGTCGGAGATGTAAGAAAAGGAATTTGCATACATCTATTGTCAGACACACGGGATAACATTGACAAAATCTTGGTATCAGAATGAATAAATTATTTATCAACATTCTTTAATGGATATTTAACTATGAAAAAATTTTAATTAAGTAATTAAGTAACAAACTCTTTCTTTAATTCACCTCTTTGTTACACAATACATAAATTTAATTAAGTAAATTATGAAAAAAAAAAATTGTAAGTAATTAACAAACTCTTTCTTGAAGTCACCTCTTTGATACACAATGCATAAATTTAATTTAATAAATTATAAAAAATTGTAAATAAGTAAAAAATTCTTTCTTGAATTCACTTCCTTGATAAATAAAAAAGACATTTCATTCAAGAAATTATGACAAAATTCATAGTCAGTAACAAACTCTTTCTCGAAGTCACCTCTTGGACACACAATGCAGAAATTTATTCCTTCTTGAATTCACCTCATGTATAAATAAAAAAGACATTTCATTCAAGAAATTATGACAAAATTCATAGTAAGTAACAAAATCTTTCTCGAAGTCACCTCTTGGATACACAAGGCAGAAATTTCATTTAAGAAATTTGAAAAAATTTTAAGCAAGTAACAAACTCTTTCCTGAACTCACCTCTTGGATACACAATGCAGAAACTTCATTTAAGAAACTTTAAAAAAAATATAAGTATGTAAGTAGCAAATTCTTTCTTGAAGTCACATCTTGGCTACACAATACAGAAATGTCATTAAAGAAATCATGAAAAAATTGTAAGTACGTAGTAAATTGTTTCTTGAATTCGCCTCCTGGGTAAATAAAAAAGACAGTTCATTAAATAAATTATGAAAAAATTGTAAGTAAGTAGCAAATTCTTTCTTGAATTCACCTGGTGGATAAACAAAAAAGACATTTCATTCAAGAAATTATGAAAAAATTCCAAGTAAGTAACGAACTCTTTATTGTTTTCATAACTTAGATACACAATGTTGAAATTCAATTCAAGAAATTATGAAAAAATGCTCAGTAAATAACAATTTCTTTCTTGAAGTCTACTCTTGGATACACAATACGGAAATTCCATTTAAGAAATTATTAAAATATTTGTAAGTAACTAACAAACTCTTTTTGTTTTCACCTCTTGGATATACAGTATAGATACTTCATTCAAGAAATTATGAAACAATCGCAAGTAAGTAACTTTTTTTTCTCTTTATCACAAACAATTTTCACTTAGATACACAATGTAGAAATTTAATTCAAGAAATTATGAAAAAATTCTCAGTAAGTAACAATTTCTTTCTTGAAGTCAATTAAAAAATTTTAAGCAAGTAACAAACTCTTTCCTGAAGTCACCTCTTGGATACACAATGCGGAAACTTCATTTAAGAAACTATAAACAAAATGTAAGTAAGTAAGTAACAAATTCTTTCTTGAAGTCACCTCTTGGCTACACAATACAGAAATTTCATTAAAGAAATCATGAAAAAATTGTAAGTACGTAGTAAATTGTTTCTTGAATTAACCTCCTGGTTAAATAAAAAAGACAGTTCATAAAAAAAATTATGAAAAAATTGTAAGTAAGCAGCAAATTCTTTTTTGAATTCACCTGCTGGATAAACAAAAAAGACATTTCGTTCAAGAAATTATGACAAAATTCCAAGTAAGTAACGAACTCTTTATTGTTTTCATAACTTAGATACACGATGTAGAAATTTAATTCAAGAAATTATGAAAAAATTCTCAGTAAGTAACAAACTCTTTTTTTGATTTCACCTCTTGGATATACAGTACAGATACTTCATTCAAGAAATTATGAAAAAATCGCAAGTAAGTAACTTTTTTTCTCTTTATCACAAACAATTTTCACATAGCAACACGATGTAGAAATTTAATTCAAGAAATTATGAAAACATTCTCAGTAAGTAACAATTTCTTTCTTGAAGTCAACTCTTGGATACACAATACGGAAATTTCATTCAAGAAATAATGAAAATATTTGTAAGTAAGTAGCAAGTACTTTATTGATTTCACCTCTTGAATGTACAGTACAGATACTTCATTCAGGAAACGTGATTAAACACGTTTTGAAACTACACACTATTTGCTTGCCTTTCCTTGGCACCTTTCCAAATGAACGGGGATTCCCCACCGGTTCCTACACATTGCAAAAAAGTGAGCAGTACGAAAACTCCACGTTTTCAACCAGACTGGTTTTTTAGCTAAATCTTTGGAAACAGCCCAGCCTCTATTTCTGACCGGTTAAGTTTTGATGTTAGCGTTGTCAGTAAAAAACTATGACCTTGAGAAAAGAGCTTGACAAAATTGCCTGATTATTGAAAAATGGGAGAAACATCCTCGAAAAGTCGACAGGAATGCCCCCCTCCAGCGCTTTCTCGGTTATGTTGAATAAAACATGCAAAGCCGACATAGCTTTATTTCATTTTTTAAGGTTAATTTAGACGAAGTTACGGGCGCGCACGTAACCTCGTCTAAATTAACCTTAAAAATGAAATAAAGCTATGTCGGCTTTGCATATTTTATTCAACATAACCGAGAAAGCGCTGGAGGGGGGCATTCCTGTCGACTTTTCGAGGATGTTTCTCCCATTTTTCAATAATCAGGCAATTTTGTCAAGCTCTTTTCTCAAGGTCATAGTTTTTGACTGACAACACTAACATCAAAACTTAAACGGTCAGAAATAGAGGCTGGGCTGTTTCCAAAGATTTAGCTAAAAAACCAGTCTGGTTGAAAACGTGGAGTTTTCGTACTGCTCACTTTTTTGCAATGTGTAGGAACCGGTGGGAAATCCCCGCTCATTTGGAAAGGTGCCAAGGAAAGGCAAGCAAATAGCATGTAGTTTCAAAACGTGTTTAATCACGTTTCTTGAATGAAGTATCTGTACTGTACATTCAAGAGGTGAAATCAATAGAGAGCTTGTTACTTACTTACAAATATTTTCATAATTTCTTGAACGAAATTTTCGTATTGTGTATTCAAAAGTTGACTTTAAGAAAGAAATTGTTACTTACTGAGAATTTTTTCGTAATTTCTTGAACTAAACTTTCTACATCTTGTATCTATGTGAAAATTGTTTGTGATAAAGAGAAAAAAAATGTTACTTACTTGCGATTTTTTCATAATATTCTGAATGAATTATCCGTACTGTATATCCAAGAGGTGAAATCAAAAAAAGAGTTTGTTACTTACTGAGAATTTCTTCATAATTTCTTGAATTAAATATCTATATCGTGTATCTAAGTCATGAAAACAATAAAGAGTTCTTTACTTACTTAGAATTTTGTCATAATTTCTTGAACGAAATGTCTTTTTTGTTTCTCCAGCAGGCAAATTCAGAAAAGATGTTGCTGCTTGCTTATAATTTTTTAATAATTGATTTAATGAGCTGTCTATTTTATTTACACCGGAGTTTAATTCAAGAAACAATTTACTACGTACTTACAATTTTTTCATAATTTCTTTAATGAAATTTCCGTATTGTGTATCCAAGAGTTGACTTCAAGAAAGAATTTGCTACTTACATACTTACATTTTTTTTATAGTTTCTTAAATGAAGTTTCCGCATTGTGTATCCAAGAGGTAAACTTCAGGAAAGAGTTTGTTACTTGCTTAAAATTTGTTAAATGACTTCAAGAAAGAAATTGTTACTTACTTAGAATTTTTTCATAATTTCTTGAATTAAATTTTTAAATTGTGTAGATAAGTGAAAACTATTTTTGATAAAGAGAAAAAAAAAGTTACTTACTTGCAATTTCTTCATAATATTTTTTATGTAGTATTAATACTGTATATTCCAGAGATGAAAACAGAAAGAATTTGTTAGTTACTTACAAACATTTTCATAATTTCTTAAATGGAATTTCCGTATTGTTTATCCAAGAGTTGACTTCAAGAAAGAAATTGTTACTTACTGAGAATTTTTTCATAATTTCTTGAATTAAATTTCAACATCGTGTATCTAAGTTATGAAAACAATAAAGAGTTCGTTACTTACTTGGAATTTTTTCATAATTTCTTGAATGAAATGTCTTTTTTGTTTATCCACCAGGTGAATTCAGGAAAGAATTTGCTACTTACTTACAATTTTTTCATAATTTCTTTAATGAACTGTCTTTTTTATTTACCCAGGAGGCGAATTCAAGAAACAATTTACTACGTACTTACAATTTTTTCATGATTTCTTTAATGAAATTTCTGTATTGTGTAGCCAAGAGGTGACTTCAAGAAAGAATTTGTTACTTACTTACTTACATTTTTTTATAGTTTCTTAAATGAAGTTTCTGCATTGTGTATCCAAGAGGTGACTTCAGGAAAGAGTTTGTTACTTGCTTAAATTTTTTTCAAATTTCTTAAATGAAATTTCTGCATTGTGTATCCAAGAGGTGACTTCGAGAAAGAGTTTGTTACTTACTATGAATTTTTTCATAATTTCTTGAATGAAATGTCTTTTTTATTTATCCAGGAGGTGAATTCAAGAAAGAATAAATTTCTGCATTGTGTATCCAAGAGGTGACTTCGAGAAAGAGTTTGTTACTTACTATGAATTTTGTCATAATTTCTTGAATGAAATGTCTTTTATTTATCCAGGAGGTGAATTCAAGAAAGAATTTTGTACTTACTTACAATTTTTGATAATTTCTTAAAGGAAATTTCTGCATTGTGTATCCAAGAGGTGACTTCAAGAAAGAGTTTGTTACTTACTTACATTTTTTTTTTCATAATTTCCTTAATTAAATTTCTGTATTGTGTAACAAAGAGGTGAATTCAAGAAAGAGTTTGTTACTTACTTACTTACTTACAATTTTTTAATAATGACATATCCATTAACGGATGTTGATAAATAATTTATTCATTCTGATACCAAGATTTTATCAATGTTATCCCGTGTGTCTGACAATAGATGTATGCAAATTCCTTTTCTTACATCTCCGACGTTTTATTAGACATTCTAAACGTTTGATATGCTAGCTTACTCTAAAAATAATGAACACATAACAATGTAATGCATAATATATTTTTAATGAAATAACGCTATGTAGAATATTAATACAATAAATATATTACGATACATTATTAATATCAATGATTAACTTTGGACATTTTGAATCTGTTCCATAAAATAGTTCACCATGTTCTATCTTGATATTGTAGCTATTGTCTTCTCTTAGTTCGTAATCACTAGAATAAACATTATTCCATTTTGAGTCATACACAATTTTTACTGGTGTCTCATCAACAGGCTCAATATGCTTTTCGTCTTTGGTATTATTTGGTTCAATGACTGTTTGATCAATGATAGTAACGTTTGCTGGTGCTTTGTTTTTCATCGATTCATCTTTATATTCCATAGTGATATTTTCTGACAATGCCCTTTTCATTTTTTGGCAATTTCACTGTCTATTATCAAATTATTTTTACACAGGTAACAGTTTCGGCACGTAGACAAGATATGGTTTACGATATTAGTAGAAGAGTAGGCCTTTCTTTTATTGATCTTTCGTTGAATGCTAATACCCGAAAGGTGACGATTGGATGTATCAGTAGGTAATGTGTTACCTGCAGCAGTAGCAAGGAGTTGTCCCCTATCATCAATGATTATTTTTATGTTGGCATTCTCTTTGAGTGCAATCATCTCTAGAGATCTCAATCTCACATAACGACCAACATAAGAGTGAAATTTCTTCGGTATTCCAAAGAAATGTAATTCCTTACTGTCATGACAATATATGCATACATTTCCAATAGTTCTACCATATGTACTTGTTTCAAAGTTTAAATACTTTTCTTTTTTCGGCATTCAATGCTACAATAACCTTGTTATGTAAACACACTTTATTAAAATGCTCCATCTTCACTTTTTTTTAAAGATATGACTTATGTGTTTATCGTTCCACTGCATAAAAAATACTGATTTAATACATGCAATAGATTAGGTAGTGTCAATAACCGGTCATGAATACCAGTGGGAAAGTCACATCGTGTCTCTGACCAATCACAGAGCGCAATTGTTAGAGCTGTAAGCATATTTTGACATTTTAAGTTATGTACAAAAAGAAAAAAATAAATAAAGTTGAAAAATTTTGAAGTTTTAAAAAAGTTTGAATTAAACACTTTTAGGATTTTGAGTGTCTTTACTGAAAAACTACTGCTTTACAGAGTCTCTCAAATCCCGTAAAGCTATTTTAAAATGTATAAGAATTATTTATTTAACAGAAATCCTAAATTTTGTTTTTAATGGGATATCAAGTAAAGAAAAGCGACACGGAATCAGGCAACGGAGTCTCTCAAACCCCGTAAAGTTATTTTAAAAGATACAAGAACTACTTATTTACAACAAAAATTTCGTTTTTTAATGAGCACTAAGCAAAGAACAACCACACGGAATCAGGCAACAGAGTCTCTCAAACCACGTAAAGCTATATTAAAAGATACAAGCACTAATTAAATAACAAATAATTTTTTTTTTTAATGGGTAAAAAGTAAATAAAAACAACACGGAATCAGGCAAATCAGTCTCTCGACCCACATAATGCTCTTTCAAAAGATACAAGACCTTCGTATCTAAAGAAAAAATTTTGTTTTTAATGAGCACTAAGTAAAGAAAAACCAAACGGAATCAGGCAACAGAGTTTCTCGAACCCCTTAACGTTCTTTTAAAAGATACAAGAACTACTTATATAAAACAAAACTTCTTTTTTAATGAGCACTAAGTAAAGTAAAACCGCACTGAATCAGGCAACAGAGATTTTCAAACCACTTAAAGTTCTTTTAACAGATACAAAAACTAATTATTTAAAACAAAACTTCGTTTTTAATGAGCACTAAGTAAAGAAAAACCACACGGACTCAGGCAACTGAGTCTCTCAAACCTCTTAAAGCTCTTTTAAAAGATACAAAAACTCGCTTTTTGAACGAACACCATGTAAAGAAAAAATCACACTGGCTTAAAACAACAGAGCCCCTCAAACCCCGTAAAGCCATTTTAAAAGGTATAACAATTATTTATTTAACAGAAATCCTCGCCTTCAAGTGAACGGAAAAAATATAAGAATTATTTATATAACAGAAATCCTCGCTTTCAATTGAACGGAAAAAATATAAGAATTATTTATTTAACAGAAATCCTCGCTTTTTGAATGAATACCATGTAAAGAAAAAATCAAACGGCTTAGAACAACAGAGCTGGGGTTCTGGTAAGGGACCTCACAACACCGTTCAAATGGAACTTGTGTATTATAACGACCACAGAGTTTCACCCTCGAGTCCTTTTCTAAAATCATCTCTTAAAATATCTCTAACTGTTTCACCGAAATAATTGCCTAAAACAATAATTTGTTCTGAAAAGATATAATAAAGCCTTAAAAAGTATTATAATTGGGGACTCAGGAGGCATCGGGGCGCCGGGGGTCCTTTGGGGGTCCAGAGAACCTTTGCTGTCCGGGGGCTTCCTTCGGGGTTGGGGGGGGGGGATTGGAGCCCTTTAGGGTTGTGTTAAGGGACCTCACAACCCTCTTAAAATGTCTCTAACTGTTTCACCGAAATAATTGCCTAAAATAATAATTTGTTCTGAAAATATATAATAAAGCCTTAAAAAGTATTATAATGGGGGACTCTGGAGGCATCGGGGGCGCGGGGGGTCGTTGGGGGGACCAGAGACCCTTGGGGGGCGGGGGGTTTCGTTGGGGGTTGGGGTGGGGGGATCGGAGCCCTTTGGGGTTGTGGTAAGGGACCTCACAACACCGTTCAAATGTCTCTAACTGTTTCGCCGAAATAATTTCCTAAAATAATAATTTGTTCTGACAAGATATAATAAAGCCTTAAAAAGTATTATAATGGAGGCTCAGGAGTCTTTGGGGTGCCGGGTGGTCACACAAAATCAGAAAAAATGTTCAATGATCTTGTAGTAGCTATGCAATTAGATTAAAAATGAAGATATTTATGCAGAGTTTCAGGTAGCTATGGCTAAGTTTGCTAAAAGAGCAGTTATTTTCTTGCGAAAACACGCAAAATCAGAAAAAATAACTGAACCCCCCATGTAACTGAACCCCTGTATAACCGAAACCCCGTACAACTGAACCCCCCCTGTAACTGACCCCCTGTATAACCGAAACCCTGTACAACTGAACCTCCGTGCTACTCGACCCCATTTAACTAATCCCCGTGTAACTGAATCCGTATGTAACTGAACCCTCGTGCAACTCAACTCCCTCAAAACACTTTTCAGCCATTTCTTGTTAATTTTTTTATTTCTAAACTATTTAAAATTGACAACACTGTGCAAACCAAAACCCTTTTTCGGTCATTTCTTGTTAAAATTATCCAATCGCTAATTACCCCTTTTTTTTCTCCACCTTCAAATGTTCCTTTAGTCATTGCTCAGTTAACACTAAGATGTAAATTGAGTAATCCTCTCGCAATAACAAACCAAACCAGATTATACACACTTAACCAGATCAAAAATGGCGGTCACACTAACTTGATTAGTAATTGGACTTTCAGTCCTACATTCACGGGTTTCTGCAAAGTGCTATGGACTTCATTTAAAAAATACTATTTTAAAAAAAAATAAATAAATAAACATGTATTCATGAGTTTGACCTTCGAAAAAACGATGTCACAATAGAAAACCCGTCTCTTTGAAAGGTGTAATGACCTGTAGAAATCTTTACCTACCAGAAAAACCTGTTTGGTACGGGGGCCCCATAGAAATGGTAGTTCCTACTCTACTGGCATATAAGGTTCTTATTGAAAGCGTTGTCGTTGAAACTTCAAAAGGGCACATTTGACTGGAAATTGAAAGGGCTAGTGCCTTTTTTAATAGTTAATAGTGATTGGAGAGAGACTAACGCCCCTCTCACACCCACCATTTTCCCAGACACATCCAATCAAAATTTTGAGATAGCTATTTTGTTTAACGCAGTTGAAAATTCTGGAAATTAGGTCTTAGAGGATGGCAACCACCCTCACAGCCCTTAGGGTAAGGGTTGTAAAAACATTTATATTTTTTTCAGTAAAGCGCAAATTATGTTTTGGCCTTGGGAAGGCATCGGGATTTTGAGCCTAACTTATGTTAATTTCAGCTCGTTTTGAGTTTGACTCGGTTATTTATTGTGACTTCTGTTCGTTTTGGGTTTCATGTATTTATCGATGCTGATTCTTGGTAGTTTCACGCTTGGTAGATTATTTGATTTGATTATTGCTCATTTTTTCTTTAATAAAGTTCTTTACTTTTTTTTGAGAAATTTATTTTGTGAAAAAGTTTTTTTTTAATAAATTAAAAGAAAGGGTGTAGATACGTTATCTTGTCGAACGAGAGGTAATCACAGGGGTTATGTATATTATTCTCTTTAGACATGTCAAAATCTTCGTTCATTAAAAAGAATTTTCTTTAGAGGGTGTATAGGCCTCATAATCTGTTTTTAGGCCTCATAATCTGGGGGCACATATATACCAAAGGAATGTCGAAATATAAAACAAAAGGAATTTAATGTCAGATGTAAAAAACTCGGGGGGGGGGGGGTGCAGCCTCCTCCCGCCCAGGCCTAAAACCGGCCACTGATATAGGCTAATTGTTATTTCTAGATATCCTGAAATCTAAACGGCCCATGTAAGTAAACATTTAGAAATATTTATCAACAAATTAGTGTTATACTAAGTATAGATCATTTCTTCTTAAATATTTGCAAAATACATTTAAAAAGCTTATGTTATAGCTGTTAGTTAGCTAGTAACAGGGACCCAGCCATGACTCCGTTTTGAGAGGGACTAATGTGATTTCGAAGGGCGTTTTCAATTATGGAGAACTTCAATTTATAGATGTTACCGTGAATGTTCGAAATTCCTGAACGTCGACTTTCACCCGTGAATGTCCAAAATAATTTTTTTTCTCCTTGGATTTTTTCTGCGTTGCCAGTCAACTTTTCCAATTAAATCCAAGGTTTGGTGTTGACAGGTGATCATTAGATGATGATCATTTTCAATATTTATAACCAAATCTAGTCTAACCTAACTTAACATAAACTAACCTAACTTTAACTCTTTCCATCTTAGCTTGCAAAGACTGAAAAAGCTGACTAGCAAAGCTAAATGAATCCAAGCAGAGAAAAAATAATTTCGGACATTCACCGGTTAATGTCAACATTAACCAGATTTCGGACATTAAAAAGTATGATACAGTATAAAGTATGAAGTTTTTATTAGTTTCGCCATTTTCACAGTTACATGAAGGGCAATCCCATATTTTATGTGGTTATCCAACATTTCTCTTAAATTTTGTTTATTTTGTGTAGTTTTCATAAACTTATCTCCTGCCTATAAATGTGAGCCCCCTAAAACAAGTCCCATATGCAGGCCTACGTATTATGCAAACAGATATCAATTTTTGTATTCTTTTTTCAGATTGTTGCTTGCATTATTATCAGTTACATGGCATGGGTGCTCGCAACAACCGTAGGAAGTGAATTTGTCGCTGAAACAAAGGTGAGAATCCTACACTCAGAAAATTAATATCGCCAAAAATTCATAAAGCTCGAATTCGACAAGAATTGCTATCCAAAAAAGAAAAAAAAATGATTTATCCTGATAATGTCAGTCTCTTGTACCAATCATGTCAGTCCGTCGAGGTGAATTAAAATCACCTCAACAAATGGATAAATATATATATATATATATATATATATATATATATATATATATATTTATATATATATATATATATATATATATATATATATATATATATATATATATATATATATATATATATATATATATATATATATATATATATATATATATATATATATATATATATATATATATATATATATATATATATATATATATATATATATATATATATATATATATATATATATATATATATATATATATATATATATATATATATATATATATATATATATATATATATATATGAGAACTCCTAGTAGCACATTAATAACCGCACCATATTACAGTCACGCTTGTGAATAAGGTCCAAATTGCGAACAATACAACCCCAATAATGTATCCCGCTGATGATTGTCGGGTTGAACAGTGTTCAACTTTCGTGCGTAAATTTTATTATTAACGAAACAGAGTAAAGATTTAACGTATAAATTTTTGGAAAATATGGAAGCTTAAAAGATGGAAGTTTCGAACAGCAATTCTCCTATCTGTAAGATATCTGAAGAAAAATGTAAAGACGCTTGGCACAGTTCAGTCACACATGGCAACAGCCCCCGAAATGCTTGATAGAGACACACTTCCCATAACGCTTGGCACAGATCCGCGGAGAGAGAGAGAGAGAGAGAGAGAGAGAGAGAGAGAGAGAGAGAGAGAGAGAGAGAGAGAGAGAGAGAGAGAGAGAGAGAGAGAGAGAGAGAGAGAGAGAGAGAGAGAGAGAGAGAGAGAGAGAGAGAGAGAGAGAGAGAGAGAGAGAGAGAGAGAGAGAGAGAGAGAGAGAGAGAGAGAGAGAGAGAGAGAGAGAGAGAGAGAGAGAGAGAGAGAGAGAGAGAGAGAGAGAGAGAGAGAGAGAGAGAAACCCCTCGGTACAAGCGTGACGCTAAAACCAAGGAAAAAGACATGGTATTTAAAGATTACGGATTTTTATGAAATTGTCAAATATTATGTGCGTGGGGCAAAACTGATTTTCTTTGTATGAAAGAAAATACTTGTTCTTTCAGGTAGGCTACTTTGAAATACAGTACAAAGAAGGGGGAGGGGGGTGTAAAAGAATTAGAATTCTGTCCCTAATTTTTTTTTGTAGTTTGTACCCGGATGTTCCTAAAGAGAAATGATTGCATGTCTTCCATTTATGCATCAAAATAGTACATAGTATCAAAACTCTCTTGATTAAGTTAAAGTTTATCATTCAAAATTTGAGAAATAGACCATCTCTTTCTTCAACTATTAAATTATTTTCATAGAAATCAATTTTTTAATCTGTTATATATGAATCTCCACTCTTGAAAAAAAATGTTTTGCTTGACCCATTGCAAAGTTTATTGGAAAAAAGGAATTTCTTAGAAACTCGATAACATAAAAAGATTGCAAAAATTTGATGTTGTATTTTTCCATGAAACAAAAAATATTGGATCAAATACCATAATAAGTCAATCAAGTCGGATAAAAATGTATGAAGTAGTATTTTTTTTGGTTGTTTGGGTTGTTTGGGGTATCCTAACACGGTATTAAATTAGCTATTCGTCAAATTTGTTTCTTTCTGATTTCAATGAAAAAAGCAAGAAATTCATACTTCAGAAATAACTCAGTAGCAGTTTATGAAATAATCTATTCCTATTCTACGTTATCTTTTTTCAAAGGCAACAAACATCTTTTACTAGCTTCCTTGAAACGCCGACTAAAAAAAACAACAAAAAACTATGCCTCAGACAGTGTTAATCTTATACAATACTTCAGACATTTTTTCTTTTTTTGTTAGTTTTTAGTTATGACGGGTTTTTATCAAAATATACCGCATTTTAAAATTCAGTCATCAGTTCATTTCTTCTATTTACATAAATCAGATACGACATTGTTATAATATTACTAACTTCTTATAACCATATCTGAATGCATAGGAATTCTCCCAAATATTATCCTGAAGAGTCCTCCGCTCAATACAAAATTAAAAGTCATGACCTAAGAAATGAGTGGGCCTATCTTCATCCATATTTGTGCCTGTTAAAAAAAAAATCCATAGTATAATTCCCTGAATTGTTCGATATATGTCATGGAACTGAATAAATTCACTCACAGGGGCTGCTCCCTCCCCCTGAAAGATTCGTGTTTTCAAAACAGAATTATAGTTCTTTCGACTCTCCCCCCCCCCCATTAAAAGTCCCTGATATCCTCCTTAGGGGTCAGACACGTGTGCATATATGATCCATAATAATAATTTAAATATTGATTAAATGTTTAGTAACGTACTTTCTATAATATTAGATACATATTGTAAATTTTTCTAAGGTTTAGCGTATTATTTTTTGTGAAGGATTCACAGGCTGACTGAACCTGCTCAGACCCTTTACTAGAAAATAAATACATAAATTCTGTAATTTCTTGGAGCAAGAAAGAGCAGATGGCAAAGCGAAAATTTGACGAGGGCGTTTTGTTTACTTTTCAGAAATTATAAAAAAAATACTACAGATTAAAATCCACTAAATCAGGATTGCTATTCGCGATTTCTTGGCATGGAAGTATTAGACTGGATAAATATTTCGATGATTCCTCAAAATTGAATCAGTTTGTAGTGCATCTATTCCTCCTCCCATGCCCCTGTTTTCACCAAAGTCGTTCAGTCCAAATTTCCAGACAGCCATATTGTTCAGCATAGTTGAAAGGTCCAATATCTATGTCTTTGGAGATAACATGACCTCCCAAGGGCCCAGGGGGAAAGGTCTTTAAGTTATGAAAATTTCTCATTATTTACGTATAGTATTTGTTATGGGGAAGTAAGTATACATTTTTTTTAGGTGTAGGAGGCACATTTCCTGCTGGGGGTATTTTCTATGGGGAGAGTTTTTCATGAGATTTTTTTTGGAGCAAGAAAGAACAGATGGCAAAGCTTCAATTTGACGAATGCGTTTTTTTTTTCTTTTTGGAAATCATAAAAAAAATACAGATCAAAATCTACTAAATCAGGATTGTTATTCGCGATTTCTTGGCATAGGAAGATTTGTACTGGATAAATATTTCGATGATTAATCTTAATATCTTTTCATAACCTTTCAGGTATTTTCGTATGCTGTAATAGCACTTGGCTTTTTACTTTTCTTCACTGGATTAATCGGATGGGTCGGCTCTACAACTGAGACACTATGCAGTCTAAAGATGGTAAGTAGTCTTTGAAAAGGGTTGCAGCGAGAATAGGAATAAGTTGCATAAAAATAGAAAGTCACAACAGGAACTTCTGTAGGGAGGGGGACTTCTGTTTCTCAACCAAGTCTCGCAATCAACTTCAATACTCTCCGAATAATTTCACCACATTTTGTCTTCACTTTAATGATTCCCTTCACTTCACTTCACTTCACTTCACTTTTAATGATTCACTTCACTTCTCCCCTTCCACCCCTCCTCTTTAAATGCTGAATAAGAAACCACTAAAAAATACTGTTCCCAACACAATCACGATATTCTTGAATTTTCCCACTAGGCTGACAACATTCCTTTCAGAAGTCATATTTACAGAAGTCAGCCTGACCCATTACAATTTTTATTTTGTTTGAGATTCCAAAAGACTGATTTTCAGATTGATTTGTTAAACCATGGGGATATTTCCTAAAATAACGATTTTAACCTGAAAACCTTTGAATGGCAGTTTAATTTGTTGAACCCGAGAATCTTTACTAAAAATAAGGATTAAGAGACATGCTCACGAAAGCTAGGCCACAGAACTCCGGATTATTTTTTTTTAGATTCCAAATTGACGAAGAATATTCTAAAACACATTTATAAACTTAAAGTACCAACAACATCAAAATTTGCCCCTTGACCCATATTAGGTTATTTCATGGCTGAAAACAACGGTTTTTTAAAAATTTATCTTCTGGCCATTTAAAAAGGTGTGAAGTTTTTAGGGCAATATTACATTTTGTCAGTGTTTCCACTCCTTCTTAAGCTGTTTGGTGTCATATGTTGTGCCTTGGTTTTTGCTGGTTTTTCACTAGCATTTTTTGGTATATGGGCCTGCTAATACCAATCACTGCATATGAGGTCTTTTCCATTAAAAAAAAAATTTAATTCTCGTTTTTTCAAATTTTTTTTTAAAACATATATGGTTGATTAAGTTTCCACCTAAATAATTCAACGAATTGGATTATATTTCCACCATCCACGGTATAAGTAAACAGCAAAACATCCTGTAGACGGTTTCCGCCGAGTGATGTTCCATTGTTTATTTTAATGCCATGATGGCTTGTAAATTAATCTACAAACTACTAAAACAAATTTTGAGTAAATTTTTACCAAAAATTGAGAGATTTTTGAATTGTAAGAAATTTTGAACTTTTTATGTGGCCTATTCTTGGTCTTCTAGGGGGGGGGGGAGAGGGGGCAGCCACCTTCAGCTTCTTCCCCTAGAAGCTATCAATAATATTGGCATTAAAATTCAAAGAATCTTAATGAAAACCACACCATCAGATTCAACTTATTAGAAAATCTTACTGTAGTGGTTTCAAGC
Source organism: Artemia sp. Qi Xiang Cuo (assembly GCF_049724085.1). Lineage (NCBI taxonomy): Eukaryota > Metazoa > Arthropoda > Branchiopoda > Anostraca > Artemiidae > Artemia > Artemia sp. Qi Xiang Cuo. The sequence continues at coordinate 18,692,959 of NC_142804.1, forward strand.
TCCCATCTTTAAAAATGTGAAATTTTGCATCTTATGCCAAAAGAAAGATCACGCATGTATGTATATTTGATTTTTTTATTTTGTTTTCCCCAGGGGGGGTCATATCGAGCCAATGGTCCTAGAATATCTGGAGGGGGCTCATTCGAACTGAAATTAAAAGTTCTAGTGCCCTTTTTAAGTGACCAAAAATTTCGATGGCATCTAGACCCCCTCTCAAGCCCCTTTTTTCACCCAAGTCGCTGGATCAAAATTTTGAGATAGCCATATCGTTCATCATAGTTGAAAGATCCAATATCTATGTCTCTAAAGATAATATGACCTTCCACAGCCCCTGGGGAAAAGGTCTTTAAGTTTATGAAATTTGCCCATTGTTTACGTAGACTGTACTATTTGTTATTGGGAAGTATACATATATTTTTCGGTTGAGGGGAGGGTGAATTTTATGCTTGGGGGATTTTCACGGGGAGAATTTTTTTTTTTCTTTGGTGGGGGGGGGGGAAATTTTCAGGAGAAATTTTACACTGGGGGAATCCCTACACAAATTCTTTTTATTTGTCCTATTTTCTCTTTACTGGCTCAATTTTACATGTGTAGATGTTAATGGTAATTGTCCTGGGTACATTTTCAGTGGGTTTGAATTGTCTAGTAGATTATTCCGTGGAGGGGGAGTCATATTTACCAGTATTATTAAAAAAAAATCGGAAACTAAATATAAAAAACAATTTTTTTTCAACTGAAAGAAGAGAGCAACATTAAAAATTAAAATGAACAGAAATTATTACGCATAAAAGGGGATTCCCCCTTTCTTAATGCCTCGCTCTTCACGTTAAAGTTTGACTTTTTACCCCAGTCCTTTAAGAACGACTTCTGAAATACAAGGGTCGCTTAATTAGAACAATAACAAGCTTTTTTAAAAGTATTAAAAAACTATAACTTGAGGGATGAGGTATTAAGAAGGTCCCCCCCCCCCTTCATATACGTAATAACTTCTGTTAGTTCGAACTTTTGATTTACTTTCCCTACTTTCAGTTTAAATATTTACTGAATTACATTTACATACGCGGTTTTTTAGATTGGAAATACGTTAAATCGATTGTTTCAGAGGGAAGATACCTTAAGGACTTGAGGATTTAACTCTTGACGGTGCATAACGGTGCAGGATTTAACATCTTAATTTATGTTAATCTTAACATAAATTAATTTTTTTAATTTATTCATATGGTGATACTTTGGAACTGCTTTCCCAATATTTCAGTGAACAAACAAGATCCCATAGGACTTGAATGATTGGAAAGCGTTCAACCTCATTTTTTAAAATCAACATAATTTTACATATTAGTGATCTCAAATAAGTATGCCAAAATCAATATCTGCATTATTTTTCGATATTTGCAGTTCTCTAGATCCAAAAATGATATTTATATTGCAATGTCTCTTTTTTCTTTTTTCTGTGAGGGTAACGTTAATACTTTTCTTCTTCAAACTAGCAAAAACATTGAAAATAAAGGAAAACATTGAAACTACTCGTATTATACTTTAGGGTGCATTAGCCATGAAGTACCGAACCGATTTCTAGTCACGGGGTAAAAAAAGCAGGGAACCCTGATTTATTACTTTGAAAATTAATTAATTAGCTTAACTATTAGTTTAATGCTCTCTGTTCGGGAATTCATTTTAGTGCAAAATATTTTGTCAAAAAATCTTGGTTTATCTTACCGAACAAAATAAATAATTTAAAAAGGCAATTTAAAGCACATGAAGCGTGCAAAATTTAAGCTTACGCTTTTCATTTTGACGTGATGACACACTTATAGAACAACATGCTGAATAGCCAAATTACTTGTCTATAAAAGAAAATGCAATAGATTATGTTTTTTTTTGTTTGTTGTATTATGGATTAAAATTCTCAAAATAACAGATTTTTTGGATTATATTCATAATACAAGATACCTTGTTGATTTTTTATACTAACTTATGTGTTTTATATCACAGAATATGTAAAACTTTCATTTTAGGAGTTTTATTTTTTTACTCAAGAAAGTCATGTTCATAAGCGTACCTCTAAAAAGGTTATTTAAAACATTATTTTAACAAACATATATAATTTGAAAAGGCAATTCAAATTATGTGGAGCGTACAAAATTTAACCTCATGATTTTCATTTTTGATGTGATGACACACTTATTTTAAAACGGGTGATAAGGCTCCTAAACAATAATTAAACACGATTTATGGTAATTGGGAAATATCGATTTATAAGCACCTAGAGCAAACACTTTTTTGATTCCAGACTTTTGAAATGTCCAATATTAAAAAAAAAAAAATCAACAGTTTAAAGAGACAAGTAAATAGTCTGTAATTATTACATGCAAAACCCATACGAGGTAATATCGTTTAAATCAAGTTACCCTTGGTTCACACTGATGCGTTTTCACGAAAAAGGGATGTTTTTGCGTGATCAATCAAATTTCATCCGTTTTTTTGCTGCAGATTTATGCTTCATAACTGGTCAACGGCTGTGTTGGAATATTTTTATTGAGCCGTTGAAAATCGCTTCAGTTATTCTGAGTTAAAAACTTTTTAGAACCATACATTACAAAAGTAGTATTGTATTAATACGTCCTACGACACACACAGCCAATCATTCCTACGAAACACATAGCCAATCATTCCTACAACACACATAGCCAATCATTCCTACAACACACATATCCCATCATTTCTACGACACACATAGCCAATCATTCCTACGACAAACATTAGCCAATCATTCCTACGACAAACATTAGCCAATCATTCCTACGGCACACTTATCCCATCATTCCTGTGACACACATATCCCATCATTCTTACGACACACATAGGGCATTACTTTAACGATACACATAGGGCATTATTTTAACGAGTTATCAATCCCTCATGTCCTCTCTCTGCTTTTAACAAGAGCCATAACATTTTCCTGGAAACGATTATTCTCAACGAAAGAATGCTATTATTGTAAGCGCCAACATAGAACATCATTCCAAGCGCACATTCTTATCTCAATTTCTGTGATAAGCATGTTAGGAATTTTTCTCTAGCAATTCCAAGATTTCCAGTGGGGCCCTATCCTTATCTCAAGCGAATGTTTTCATATAAAAGAATGGTTGCCTTCGCGTATATTCAGTGAATGAATTGAACTTAATCTAACAAGATGGAACCTAACAAAAGGAATTATAAAAGGAATAACAAAAGGGCGCCCTTACCGCACCCTGAAAGCTCAAAATCACAATGATGCTCTTGGAAAACGAGAAACTGCATACTAGAAAGAGATCACGTAGAGAAAAAAAAAGATCGAGAAAAGCAGGGTCCCCGTACCGGACATCTTTACATTCCTTAAGAAATAGAAGAGAAATAAAAGAAATATGGCATACGCGAATTTATCATCATCGTTCTGGAAGAGCCCCCGTTTATCAATTTGTGTCAAATCTCGTTATTGATGGCACGTACAAGAATGTTTTGGCCTTCATATTTACACTAAATATTTTTACCATATTTTCCGTGATGTATTTCTGAAGGGGTCGTATGACAAAAGGTTGTGAAATTGATAAGAAAATGTCAGACTTAAATCAAGGATTTGTCTTGCAACTGGCATGTTTTAGGTAAATGTTGTATGTTACACATTAGAAAAAAGCTTGAATCAGGGGATGTACATTGACAAACCTTCATTGATTTTTAAAATTAAAGGGTTTTTAACAGGTTCTTATTAGAATCGGACATGATATGCAGGTAATGAGGTTGAAATAGACAATTTGAAATGATTTCTGAATAAATTTGACCAGTTATTGGCAAATGGTTCTGTCATATCAATATTTTTCGAAGAGGACTATAGGACATTATGTTGTTAAATCAAGGATTTTTCTTTGCAGTTGGCATTTGTTAAGGAAAAGTTTGATGATATATACTACAAAATGAGATTGTCATAAACAGTTTGAAATAATTTCTGCGTAAATTTGACATGTTATTAAGAAATGGTTCAGTCTTGTGAAAATTTTTGGAAGGTTTTAAGTAAATGTTGGATATGAGGCTGACATATGAGGTAATGAGGTTGACATAGACAATTTGAAATGATTTCTGCATAAATTTGACTGTTTATTAGCAAATGGTACTGCCATATGATGATTTTTCCGAAGGGGACTATAGGAAATTATATGGTAAATCATGGATTTGTCTTTGCAGTTGGCCAAACTCTGTTCTGTGCAGTTTCTGTTCTGTCGTTGATAAGTAAACTTCGAAAGGTTTGATTTTCGTTTTTTTTTTTTTCGTTTCTTTCTTTTTGTTTAGCATTGAGGACGACTCGGGGGAGGTCCTTGTCGAAATATTTGCTTCTTCTTCATGGTTCGCCACTGGCTGACAAAATCCTCGTTTTTTCACCTTTTTTGATTTTACTTTTCATTTTGTTATTTTCTTTCCTCTCTGAGTTTCATCTATATTATATTATGTATGAAGGAAATCGAAAGAGTGGCCGTTACCAAGGATCGCGTAAAATTTAATACGCGAAGCCGGAATGGTCGTGGAACCCAGTTCCAAAAACAGTGAAAAATACAGCCAAATGTTGGCTGCGTATATTGGTTTCTTGCGGATGGCCACTTAATGGCGTAGTAATTGAGGTAAACAGAAAACTAAAATAGAGTATAAAAAGTATTTACGGTCTGCAAAATCTAAAATTTGTAAGTTCCCGACAAGCAATTTAGATAGGAAAAAGGTAGTAAATTCAGGTAAAATTGATAATTCTTTTTCAACAAGTACACAAATTAGCCCTGCTGCTTGGTGCAAATATTATGACCAGATTTTTAACACCGTAAACCATCTTGTTCATGCCAAATTTATGAAGTTTCTTAATTCTGCACTTCCTACCTCACTCTGCCAGAACCAGATCCTCCCAGGTCTAAAAAATAGCTATAAAGAAGCTATAAAGCTATAAAGAAGGTGCAGTTAAGTTCTACTGATGGTGTTGTCATATGTGCCAAACACCTAAAGGTTGATTGTCAAGCTCTTGTCGAACATTTAAAACTTCTTTTCCAAATATGTTTATGAACCTTGGTGGTTCCTGAAAGCTATTTGTGTGCAACTGTTACCTCAATTTTGAAAAAAGGAAAAATTCCGACTGAGTGTACATCTCATAGACCAATAACGGTTTCATGCAATATAAGTAACATTTTCGAGTATCTTCTCCCCCCTTCAGTTAACTCTTCCACATATTTCGGTGGAAACCAGATCGGGTTTTCAGCTGGGGTAAATTGCCAGCAAGCCCATCGAGTTTTGGCGAATGTTCTTACTGAGGTCACTAAAAATGAATTCGAGTTACATTTATGCGCCTTGGATACTCAAAGGCCTCTCCAAGGCCTTTGACTCCGTTACCCATTCCCAAGCTATTTTTTCCCCTTTTTAGTCACAGTATAAACATTTCGGTAATATTTCTTCTTAGATATGGGTATTCAAATTCTTTTTTGCGGATTAAAATGGACATGAGTGTTTCCGAAAGCAAAATTCCAGTGCGGCGTAGGGTCTGGCAGGGTGCCGTCCTTGCTCCTTCTATTTTTAAGTTTTGTAATCATCTGTTCTTTCTTCTATCCCATTCACTTGCATTCTTAATTCCGTTAACATCTCTTATCCTGCTTATGCAGATGATATCCTTTTGATCACCAGGACTAAAAAGGGCTTTCCCTGTCTGGTTTAACAATAGCATATAATTTTCATACCATTGGACTTTCTCTTAATCTTTCAAAGTGTGAATATTTCTCATTTAAGTAATAATTTGACCCCTCTAGTTTGCGGATCTTTTTCTGTCCCGTCGGTTCTTTCTTTTCGGTGGCTGAGTATCAACGATAGTAAAACACTAAAATCTTTCCAAAAGCTCTTCGTCGATGATTGCAAGAAGAAAATTCAGTTAATTTATTCTAAAGTTGTTGCAAATCAAGGTAGATACAATTGAAAGTCTCTTGCTAAATTACATTCGGTTTTTACAGATCACTCGGTTTTTTTTCTGTCTGGAATTTACTTTATTTTCCACCAAAAAGACATCACATCAGATTTACCCTATTTTCCACCAAAAAGACATCATATCAGTTCATTCATGTTATTTGCGGTTTTCCCGCTTTCTATTGTATCTGGTATAAAAATCTATACCAGATCTTCCCGCTTTCTAGACTCCATGGTATAGAAATCAGAATCTCATGTCTGTTTACGGTCTTCCGGATATTGGGTCAAGACATATGGAACTTGCCGGAAAATTACCCCAGTCTACATATACGTATATGTCAGCCTACAGTGGCCTTACTCGTTTGCTGTAGTTTTTGTTCTTTTTGTTCGCAATAGTAATTTAAATTCGTGTATTCTTGAACAGATAATATTCAAATATTTCAAACATGAAGTTCTAAATTATTAAATGATGCTTCATTAAGTCCTGGTCCGCTGTATTAAGTCATGGTCCGTCTTTTGTCATAGTTTCATTTTTTGTCGTGTTTTGTATCTTGAATGTTTTTTTCTCTTCTTTGGTTACTCTGCTTCTCTTGAAGTTTCTAAGTTTTATGTACTCATTTATGTAGTGTATTATCTACGTTTTTGTTATACTCCACAATTATCATTTGGTATGTGATGTGGGTTAAAAATAAATTATTATTATTTCAAATTGTCTATGACAGTCTCATTTTCTAGCATGCATAGTCAAACATTTCCTTAACGAATCCTAACTGCAAAGACAAATCCTTTATTTAATAACATAATGTCCTATAGTCCCCTTCGAAAAAATTTCCACATGACAAAACTGTTTGCTAATAACCAGCCAAATTTATGCAGAAATCATTTCAAATTATCTATGTCTACATCATTACCTGCATATCATGTCCGATTCTAATATGAACCTGCTAAAAACCCTTTAATTTTCAAAATAAATGCCGGTTTCTAAATGTAATCCCCTGATTCAAGCTTTTTTCTGTCATGTAACATCAAACATTTACCTAAAACCTTCCAAAAATATTCACATGACTGAACCGTTTCTTAATAACCAGTCAAGTTTACGCAGAAATCATTTCAAATTGTCTATGACAATCTTATTTTCTAGCATGCATCTTCAAACATTTCCTTAACGAATTCTAACTGCAAAGACAAATCTTTGAATTAACAGCATAATTTCCTGTAGTCCCCTTCGAAAAAATATTCCCATGACACAACTATTTGCTATTACCCAGTCAAATTTATTCAGAAATCATTTCAAATTGTCTATTTCAACCTCATTACCTGCATATCATGTCCGATTCTAATAAGAACCTGTTAAAAACCCTTTAATTTTCAAAATCAATGATGGTTTGTCAGAGTATATCCCCTGATTCAAGCTTTTTTTCTAACGTGTAACATCCAACATTTACCTAAAACTGGCCAATTACAACACAAATCCTTGATTTAAGTCTGACATTTTCTTATCAATTTAACAACCTATTGTCATATTATCCCTTCAAAAATATATAACGGACAATATATTAAAAAATGTCTATTGTAAATATAAAGGCCAATACATTCTTATATGCAGGGCCGTATCCAGGATTTTTGTGGGGGGGGGGGTTTACCCGATTTTTTCCCGTGGACTTGGTCTAACATCCTCGAGCAACATTACGTTAGATCGAGACCGTTAGTCCACCCCTCGCGAACGAGGACGCGTCCACTAGGCATACTTTCGTATCTATAAGGGGCATTTTTTTTTAAAGTAAAAACTACAGACTTGTGACAAGACACCGAAGAAATGCTTAAACGCCAGAATAGAGCATACAGAAGAGATGACCAAGTCTAGACTATGCGCACTACAATGGACGTAAAGCGCCTTCGGATACTTTTCACGTATAACAGCCTGGACACCCCTAAGATGCCCACTCATCGCTGCTGCACCGTCATATCCCTGACCAACCTTCTTGTTCAGATTAAGACCAAGGCTGTCGAGAAATTGCAGGATTGATGAAGCCAGGCCTTGCCCAGTCAAATCAGAAACTGGGGTAAAACCAAGGAAGTCCTAATGCAGGTTCCCTTTGAAAGTGTAGCGGACGCAAACAGACAGCTGCTCGGTATTCGAAACGTCCGCCGTTTCATCGGCAAGCACCGAAAAGCATGGACTTGCGTTTACTCTTTCCACAATAGACCGCTGAAGAAGCTCCCCGGATGCGGTGATAATACCATTCTGGATGATGGGAGAAAGATATATGGCATTTCCGGCCGCAGAAAGAAGGTGGTTCTTCAGAACATCGTCACCGTGTCTCGCCCTCAGCCGCAGTAGTGCTCGGAAGTTGCCATCATGTTGAGAAGGTTCTACATCTAAGACCAAAATGGGTTTAGAATCGCTTTTACCATGAAATGTAAGCTACTACTACCCAAGAAGTTTCTCTGTCTCAACAATTGGTTACTGTTTCTGGTAATTTTGTTCAACCTACGCTTTCCTAAGCGTTTCCAGTTGATGAACAATGTTATCCTGCCTTTTCCCCGAGACAGAAATGAAGTTTTCAGCCGATACGATGCAGTTTCTATGAAACTGTGCTTGTTGGTGAGTTGTGAAGCACTCTATCGCATCCTTCCAGTTTCTGAATGGTTTGGTGACTAGATTCCCCAAGCGCTGGTGGCAGCCTTGGCCAGCTGTCTCTGACGAGAACAAAACGCAAAATCTGCAAAAAACAGCGTCCTCAGACGGAGAGTAGGACAACCAACTAAAACGAGCGAGCCAAGTTAACTGAAACTTCAGCTTCCGTTTTTCGGATACTGGAAAAATGTAGAAGACATCTGGAGTCCAAGGGCTCTTCAGCAAACGAAGTTTAGAATTTGAATCGAGACTGGATGATTTGTTGACAAAACGACCGATGTCATTTGCAAACAACGACAAAGACTGGGTTGGTGCAAGTGCGTGTTGCGTCGTGGTTGGTTCCAGTGTGCGTGATTCAGAAGCTTCAACGATGGCTCCAGTGCCCTTCAGATCCACAGGTGTAGATAAATTCCACAGGTGTGTAGATATGGGTATTCAAATTCTTTTTTGCGGATTAAAATGGACATGAGTGTTTCCGAAAGCAAAATTCCAGTGCGGCGTAGGGTCTGGCAGGGTGCCGTCCTTGCTCCTTCTATTTTTAAGTTTTGTAATCATCTGTTCTTTCTTCTATCCCATTCACTTGCATTCTTAATTCCGTTAACATCTCTTATCCTGCTTATGCAGATGATATCCTTTTGATCACCAGGACTAAAAAGGGCTTTCCCTGTCTGGTTTAACAATAGCATATAATTTTCATACCATTGGACTTTCTCTTAATCTTTCAAAGTGTGAATATTTCTCATTTAAGTAATAATTTGACCCCTCTAGTTTGCGGATCTTTTTCTGTCCCGTCGGTTCTTTCTTTTCGGTGGCTGAGTATCAACGATAGTAAAACACTAAAATCTTTCCAAAAGCTCTTCGTCGATGATTGCAAGAAGAAAATTCAGTTAATTTATTCTAAAGTTGTTGCAAATCAAGGTAGATACAATTGAAAGTCTCTTGCTAAATTACATTCGGTTTTTACAGATCACTCGGTTTTTTTTCTGTCTGGAATTTACTTTATTTTCCACCAAAAAGACATCACATCAGATTTACCCTATTTTCCACCAAAAAGACATCATATCAGTTCATTCATGTTATTTGCGGTTTTCCCGCTTTCTATTGTATCTGGTATAAAAATCTATACCAGATCTTCCCGCTTTCTAGACTCCATGGTATAGAAATCAGAATCTCATGTCTGTTTACGGTCTTCCGGATATTGGGTCAAGACATATGGAACTTGCCGGAAAATTACCCCAGTCTACATATACGTATATGTCAGCCTACAGTGGCCTTACTCGTTTGCTGTAGTTTTTGTTCTTTTTGTTCGCAATAGTAATTTAAATTCGTGTATTCTTGAACAGATAATATTCAAATATTTCAAACATGAAGTTCTAAATTATTAAATGATGCTTCATTAAGTCCTGGTCCGCTGTATTAAGTCATGGTCCGTCTTTTGTCATAGTTTCATTTTTTGTCGTGTTTTGTATATTGAATGTTTTTTTCTCTTCTTTGGTTACTCTGCTTCTCTTGAAGTTTCTAAGTTTTATGTACTCATTTATGTAGTGTATTATTTACGTTTTTGTTATACTCCACAATTATCATTTGGTATGTGATGTGGGTTAAAAATAAATTATTATTATTTCAAATTGTCTATGACAGTCTCATTTTCTAGCATGCATAGTCAAACATTTCCTTAACGAATCCTAACTGCAAAGACAAATCCTTTATTTAATAACATAATGTCCTATAGTCCCCTTCGAAAAAATTTCCACATGACAAAACTGTTTGCTAATAACCAGCCAAATTTATGCAGAAATCATTTCAAATTATCTATGTCTACATCATTACCTGCATATCATGTCCGATTCTAATATGAACCTGCTAAAAACCCTTTAATTTTCAAAATAAATGCCGGTTTCTAAATGTAATCCCCTGATTCAAGCTTTTTTCTGTCATGTAACATCAAACATTTACCTAAGACCTTCCACAAATATTAACATGACAGAACTATTTGTTAATAACCAGTCAAATTCACACAGAAATCATTTCATAAGTTTCTATGACAATCTCATTTTCTAGCATGCATCGTCAAACATTTCATTAACGAATTCTAACTGCAAAGACAAATCTTTGAATTAACAGCATAATTTCCTGTAGTCCCCTTCGAAAAAATATTCCCATGACACAACTATTTGCTATTACCCAGTCAAATTTATTCAGAAATCATTTCAAATTGTCTATTTCAACCTCATTACCTGCATATCATGTCCGATTCTAATAAGAACCTGTTAAAAACCCTTTAATTTTCAAAATCAATGAAGGTTTGTCAATCCACATCCCTTGATTCAAGCTTTTTTTCTAAAATGTAACATACAGCACTTACCTAAAACTTGCCAATTGCAAGACAAATCCTTGATTTAAGTCTGACATTTTCTTATCAATTTAACAACCTATTGTCATATTATCCCTTCAAAAATATATAACGGACAATATATTAAAAAATGTCTATTGTAAATATAAAGGCCAAAACATTCTTATATGCAGGGCCGTATCCAGGATTTTTTTTGGGGGGGGGGGGGGTTTAACCGATTTTTTCCCGTGGACTTGGTCTAACATCCTCGAGCAATATTACGTTAGATCGAGACCGTTAGTCCGCCCCTCGCGAACGAGGACGCGTCCACTAGGCATACTTTCGTATCTATAAGGGGCATTTTTTTTTAAAGTAAAAAATGCAGACTTGTGACAAGACATCGAAGAAATGCTTAAACGCCAGAATAGAGTATACAGAAGAGATGACCATGTTGAGACTGTGTGCACGACAATGGACGTAAAGTATCTTCTGATGCTTTTCACGTATAACACCCTGGACACCCCTAAGATGTTCACTCATCGCTGCCGAACCACCATATTCCTGACCAACCATCTTGTTCAGATTAAGACCAAGGCTTTCGAGAAATCGCAGGATTGATGAGCCTTGCCCAGTCAAGTCAGAGACTGGGGTAAAACCAAGGAAGTCCTAATGCAGGTTCCCTTTGAAAGTGTAGCGGACGCAAACAGACAGCTGCTCGGTATTCGAAACGTCCGCCGTTTCATCGGCAAGCACCGAAAAGCATGGACTTGCGTTTACTCTTTCCACAATAGACTGCTGAAGAAGCTCCCCGGATGCGGTGATAATACCATTCTGGATGATGGGAGAAAGATATGTGGCATTTCCGGCCGCAGAAAGAAGGTGGTTCTTCAGAACATCGTCACCGTGTCTCGCCCTCAGCCGCAGTAGTACTCGGAAGTTGCCATCATGTTGAGAAGGTTCTGGATCCGAGACCGAAATGGGGCTGGAATCGTTGTTACCACGAAGGGAAAGCTGTTGCCGCCCACAAAATATCACCATCTCAACAATTGGTCGCAACTTCTGGCGATTTTCTTGAACCTGTGCTTTCCTCGCCGCGTCTAGTTGATGTACGATATTGTCCTGCCTTTTCTCCGAGACAGAAATGAAGTTTTCAGTCGATACGATGCAGTTTCTATGAAACTGTGCTTGTTGGTGAGTTGTGAAGCACTCTATCGCATCCTTCCAGTTTCTGAATGGTTTGGTGACTAGATTCCCCAAGCGCTGGTGGCAGCCTTGGCCAGCTGTCTCTGACGAGAACAAAACGCAAAATCTGCAAAAAGCAGCGTCCTCAGGTGGAGAGTTGGACAGCAAACTGGAACGAGCGAGCCAAGTTAACCGAAACTTTAGCTTCCGTTTTTCGGATACTGGAAAAACTTAGGAGATATCTGGAGTCCAGTAGATATTCAACAAATTAATCTTATAATTTGAATCGCGACTGGATGATTTGTTGACAAAACAACCGATGTCATTTGCAAACAACGACAAAGACTGGGTTGATGCAAGTGCGTGTTTCGTCGTGGTTGGTTCCAGTGTGCGTGATTCAGAAGCTTCAACGATGGCTCCAGTGCCCTTCAGATCCACAGGTGTAGATAAATTCTCCGCAGATGTCCCGCTAATGCCACTGTCAGAAACATCCCTGGTGACCTTTGGCGCGAAAAACGACGTAATGCCACATTTCCTCTTCATGTTCAAAATCGCTCCTCTCTTAGCCAAGTCCGAAATTGAACTGAACTGAACTGATAATCTTGCACTCCCTTTTACCATACCTCGAGCGCCCATTAATCCTAATTTACTGTGCAAGGTCAGGTGAAAATGGGGTTACCTAATTGCGTAAGCTGATCTGAGCGCATATTATTAACCCTAATTTACTATGCAAGGTCAGGTGAACATGGGGTTACCTAATTGCGTAAGTTGATCAGAGCGCATATTATTAACCCTAATTTACTATGCAAGGTCAGGTGAACATGGGGTTACCTACGGTTACCTAATTGTGTAAGCTGATCAAAACCGTTAACCCACAAAATGCAATAGGATTTAGTGTGGGAGCATATTTTTTTTCTGGTAAGGTTTTGTCTTTACAGCTATTTTTTAGACTAATTTTCGACTCGGTCAAAAATTTCGAGGGGGGGGGGGTAAACCGGGTAACCCCCCCCCCCTGGATACGGCCTTGCTAATATGTGCCATCAATAACGAGATTTGACACAAATTGATAAACGGGGGCTCTTCCAGAACGATGATGATGAACGTATGTCATATTTCTTTTATATGAATCATCTCTGTAATTTCTTAAGGAGTATGAAGATTTCCGGTACGGAGACCATGCTTTTCATGATCTTTTATTTTTCTCTTCGTGATCTCTTTCTAGTATGCCGTCCCTCGTTTTCCATAAGCATCCTTGTGATTTTGAGCTTTCATGGTGGGTTAACCCTTTCTTTCGTTAGTTTCTTACTTGACCAGTCTAAAACTGAGAATATTTTCATTCTAGTTGATTTTATTTCATTCAATATTTTTCTCCTCATCTCTTCCAGATTCATCTCATCTATTCGATTCTCCACATGTTCTAAATTTGTTGCATGAGACTCAAAAGAATTGGTGAAGTCATGACAACAGCCTAGGTTAAGCTTAAAGATGTTTATTGATTAAAAGTTCACTTTTACACATCCATAAGACGAGGGTCCTATGATATAACATTCTCTCTACTGTATCAGATGCACATATCACGATCAGGTTTGAATTAAGGTTTTTCTTTATATTTGGAAGTTTTGGTACCGAGGACATGAAATTAAAAAAGTTTTTCTTCTCTTGGATCCATGTGTCTTAGCCTCAATTAAGATTTTTCTTTATATTTGGAAGTTTCGGTACTCAGGACGTGAATTTAAAAGGTTTTCCATCTCTGGAATCCCATGTGTCTTAGACGCAATCATACCTAAAAACTATGGTTTTCTAGGATTTTTCTTATTATTTGGAAGTCTTGGTACCAAGGACATGAAATTAAATTATTTTTTTCATCTCTTGTATCCGTTTACCTTAGGTTCAATCAAGATTTTTCTTTAGATTTGGAATTTTTGGTACCAAGGACATGAAATTCAAATTTTGTTACGTTTTGGTGCCAAGGACAGGAAACTAAAATGTTTTAGTTTAGACCATAGCAACTGATCACACGCTATAGTGTCACTCATTTTTAGCCCTTAAAAGGGATCTTGGGTAATTACTGTCCTATTGTTAAGGTTAGTTTCACTCAAACTTGTACCGTTTCTCCAGTCTTTTCAATAGAAGGAACAAAAGTTTTGGTCTTTGGATATCTGATGTATTTTTTCTTATCAGGTATCTTTCTGGCACCCATTGGGCGAATGAGTCAATTACACCGAACATTATAATAACTGATGAAAAAAGAAAATCAATGTTGACACACTGAACTAATTTGTCTTTTTGTTGATTTGCAGTAGCCTAGAATAAAAGAAAAAAATGTCATTACTAACATTATTTTTCTAATAGAAAAACTCACGATTGACATATTTATATCATTTTCATTTTGTACTTATAAAATATCACAGGTGATTTTTTTTGGGGCTAAAAATATATTTAATGTGATTTTCAAAAAGTAGCCAAATGATGATGTGTGTCGTAGGACGTATTAATACAATACTACTTACAAATGTCTGAGAATCTTTCCATGTTTATCTGAAGCTGTCCATTAATATATGAAAAAGGCATGAGAACCATGTCCTTTTATCAAATATTCTAATCCTCGAGGCTCCGGAGGACATTTCCAGGTAAACGAACTCAGCAGATAATTATTATATTATAAAATAGGCACAGCTAGTCTAGGCTAATACAGCCTTGCCCTTTGAATATTTTTCTTGGCTCATAGAGCTTGATTTAGCCTATTCATATTCCTATGCTGTTTGAATGTCTCATAATAGTTTTCGCGCTTCAATGGCGATAATGAACTGTTTCTGTGTGAACAGTTTTACAATTTTCCTGCGTACACTATCGGTGAGCCATTTTCCGATAAAAATAATCGCATCAGTGTGAAAAAATGGCCAAGATATTATCCCTGTACATTTTTTTTAGCACTATTGAATGGCACTGTCCAAAATGTTGATGAAAAGCTAAAAACCTGGATAAAAAGACATTTGAATCTATTTTTTTTGCAAAATCTTTGCTGGTTTGCAAAGCTTCAGCAACAGAGCATATCATTGTTGCAAGTCATCGACTTTTGGTTCCCAAATTAAACCACCCTCCTACTAGCCACTAACTATCAATGTTTTTTTGCAAAGTTAAGGGCCATTTTCAAGCATTATGCAAGAACCTCTTTATTACGTTAGAAGAACAACGCCATCACAATCTTGGCTGAAAGGACAGCAGGGTTGCCATCATGGTCAGTTCCTAAAGTGTCCAAATTTCAGCTCTTAAAGCCCAAATTTGCGTGCTACACAGCTATTTTTGGTGCTACAGTAAAAAATTGACTGTAATAGTGCTAAAATAGCACTTTAGAGCTACAGGTGGCAACCCTGAATGCACGTGCTACAGTGCTACATATAATGGAGTAGTGCTAAAACAGCACTTTCGTGCTACAGCGGTAACCCTGATGCTGACTGCCGGGGCTCGGCTTCGAAATCGGCTACATAGTTTCGTTTTTTCTCATCTGGTATATTGACATTTCTGGCCACTAAGAATCTAAAATAGGTCACAGCTTTAAGAAAGAATTCCTATTTTTCCCAGGGTAGTTGTATCGAGCCTATGGTGACGCCATGACATCAAGAAGAGGCTCATTTTGTCTGCGGTTAGAAGATAAGTGACAATGAGGATCAATATATACGCTAACGCGAATGAATGATGGTGAAAGTTGAAGTTAGGTTAGATTATGTCAGTTTAGCTTAGGTTAGATTAGGCTAAATTAGGTTAAATTTGGTTATAAATATCAAAAATGGGTTAAAAACATAAGCTAACCAAACCTAATCTAACCTAGCCTGTCATCTTCAAACCTTGCATTGAACTGAAAAATTTGACTGGCAACGCTGACTAAATATAAAGAGAAAAAAAGGT
>NC_142804.1:18711477-18804277 GCF_049724085.1 Artemia sp. Qi Xiang Cuo
TTTTGGCTTTTACTTTTTTGTTAACAGGCTCCAAATCATCCCACTCGCTTCTTGGATTCTCATTTATTTTTATATCCTGTTTTGTTTTTATTAAACTTTTTATTTCTTATTTTGGGGCTTAGAAATGTATTTGTGGGATCAATATATCCTTAAATTGGTTCGCTGAGAAACTTGAAGTCAAAAATATCTATGGAAGAAAACTAAGGGCAAATCTTATCAAATGTAACAGTCTACACTCTACCCGCCCCCCAAACTACCCCTCAGCCCTTAAATCACACATACATATGTGATAGGATCCAGAAAACTGAAGTAATCAGAATTCAAATATCACTTTTAGTCCAGTAAAAATACGGTTTTGACGGGCATTTGAAAAATAAAATGTTTTGCCACTAAAATGTTCTGCAAAATTTTCCCAATAACGTATGCAGTATCAGCCGGAATCGCCTGTTCAGAAAAAGCCTTTTTGTCGGAAAAAAGAGGGGAGAAAGGGAGGAAATAACGAATTTTAGTTTCCACAATATTTTCTGGATTGAAAGGTTGTTTCCTATAAATTCAAGTGCGGGGAGGCCGAAAATGACATTATAATTTGGAAGTTACATCACTTAGTACACCATTTCTATCCTAAGCAAGGTCAGAGGGAGGGGTGTGTGAAAATCAGAATATTAATTTGTGCTGTATTCGGTGGATTGAAAGGTCGTTTCCTATTAAGTCAAGTCCGGGGAGAACAAAAATGACATAAGAATATAACAATTTTATCATTTAGATCCCATTTCCACTCTAAGCGAGGTCAAAGGGTGGTGGAAGCATCCTTTTTTGCTATTGGCCTAGTTTTAGTTTTAACGGTGCTTCATAACAATTTCACGTCCCTGAACTCAAATATGAACTAATATTGGGTATGTCTATTAGTTTCGACAATGCTTCAGAGGTGGGGGGGGGGGGGATAGTTTTACTTACAACGATATTTTTTGCTGGAGGTTTCTTCTTTTTTCCACAGCTAAAGAGTGCAAATCTAAACAGAAGATTTCCCTCAAATTTCCTCTAAGGTCTGTCTTGACTCTCCCACTCTGATTTTAACCCTCCCCCTTTAGCACTAGAGGGTACGATGAGAAAATCAGAAGATTTCTATTTTAAATTCGTTTATCACAGCTTCGTGTTCGATTACCATGTCTCTGAAACACCTCTGTAACACATGAACACAATGAAACACATAACTCTGAAACGCAATTTGGTTTTGATTTAAAAGCTATTGAATAAGACACAAAATTTGGCTTAATCACATTGGTTATCCAGATCCTAATGGTCCAAAGAAACATTGAGGTAGCTTTTTCCATAGCACTGACTACAAGCAAAAGGGTAGAAAAGGTTATTCTTTTTGCAAGGGCATCGAATGCTATCACAGTTACCTTTAAAGCTACAGTGAATCAGCTTGAAAAAACTTTCAGGAGCAGGCGGTATATCCGTTAAAATGGATATATAACCATTTGATTAAAGTTTCCAGCCCCAGTCTTCAGGCACTGGAGCTGTCACTGAGGGCAACCATGCCATCGTTTAAAAATTAAAAATGCAGGTAGTGGTATTTTGCAGCAGCAGTTGTGGGCCGTAAGCGTCCTGGATGGACAAAACTAGCCGCACTGGCTACTTTTATTATGAACAGATGATGTGTGAGTTCAAGCAAGGATTCGTTGGATCCAACTCTGTACAAGCCTAGAAGAGCCTTGTCGCCTACCGCAATCAGTTCTTCCTTGTTCGATAAAGATCAGTAAAGCATCTGACTGGCTTCAAAAAACCGGGTATCTGCTGTGGCGTTCGGTATGGAAGCTTTTGCCGACATCGTGCAATACGCCAAGTATTATCACATCCTGGAAAGGCGTTGGCGAACAACACTGACTTTGTAATCTCTGATGGTAGCTTCATCTTCAAGCAGCAGATATCAGAAATCTTTGCAGAGTCAGCAGGAACTCCAGCCTGGAAACAAAGAGGTGATTGCTAGCGTTTTGTATAGTGTATCAGCAAGACTAACAAGTCAGCATCATTTCTAATCAAGCAGGTCTCCCTCTTCTCGACTGAAGCAAGTTCAATTTTCGGCATTAAAATATTTGCATCATCTTTGGCTTCTTGTACTTGACACCCGGCTTCCACAAGTTTCCCAGCTATGAGCTCTATGATATTCGACTTGTTGTATGAGTTGGAGAGAAAGTATTCTTGCTTTCGAGCAAGCTTCGTGGTAGAAGTTAAACTGATGGTAGGGCACTGTTTTCTTTTTGTTCGCTTCCGAGGGGCGTGATCTTTGATGGTCGGCCCAAATCTGAGCAAATTTGCTCAGGCTCCATAGCCTTTGATGAGTAAGATTAAGTTTATCAAACTTATATATTTGAAATCAGAATGATTAGCCGATTCTTTTGATATATCTATTGGTACCGAAAGTCTGTTTTTTAGAGTCTCAGTTACCATTGAGCAGGATCGCTCCTTACTTACAGTTCGTTCCCACGAACTCTTTGAAAAAGAGCCTCAAAGCTAAGGGAAGTTCACATACTAGAGGCTTACACTTCAATAAAGGAGGCTTACGTACTAGCAGCATATCAGTGACATTATTGTCAGTGACTTTACAAGAAAGTAAAGTTGGCCTAAACATGCAGAAGAAAGTACTGTAGTCTTTGAAAGAGAATTTATTATATATATATGCCCATAATACTCCGAATCGATTGGCAGTCAGTTAAAGCTGAAGGGACAATTTTTTTGCAAAGTAGATTTTAGATATTTTGTTATTCTACCAGCCGAAAGAATTTCAGTGTTGAATGCACTCATTCATTCCTAGATCATTATTTGTTGTTCAAAGGGCACAAGTCTACGACATGCGAAAAACTTATTAAGCGAAGTCAAATGTTGCGAAAACAAACACAATGGTTATTTCCTAGATTCTATGACCTTGTTTGGTACCAGGGTCGTAACTTGCTATGGGGCAGGGGGGCCGCCCCACCCCAGGCCTTAGTTTGCCACCCCCATGCTGAAATTAAGTTTCTTCAAAAAATCTTGTCAAAACTAAGATACGCCTGCATAATTCAAGCATCCAGAGAAACGAATCAGCATTCTTTAGTCTTTCTTTACCATTATGGTACTATATGGCTCATTTTTCAGTTTTCACTGTCATTTTCACTTGATTTGGGAAAATTGGCTCCACCTTTGCCCCTCCCCCCCCCCTAGGATTTGGATCCTGAGCAGGGTAATTGACCCTTTAAAATAGCGATCCCCTGTATTTTCCGTGATATTTAAGATATGTTATTTTGTGATGCAAACGTGTTTTGAGGATGCACGCCTGCTCATGCCTGTGCATGAGAATTAAAATGTTCAAACTAACCTATTTTAACTATTTTTTAATTCAATGTTTAACTTGCTTCATCTATTTTTAGTTTTTGGTCTTAACGGCTATATGCATGGCAGTAGAAATTGGAGGAATAGCAACACTAAATATCATGAACACTCAGGTAAGAGGAATGACAACTTCTACTTAACTAGATAAAGTACAATACTATATAGACAACGTCTTTTTATCTGGTAGTTTTAACGTTGGAATAATTACGGCACAAAGATAGAAACAAGGATATAATGTAGAGTGTCTAGTTATTTTATGAAAAGGGTTGGTACTGAATCTCAGCGTATATAATGAACGTAAAGACCATTCTTATAAAGGCAATGCCCCAGCCTTTCATATTCACCCCCCCTCCCTGCAAAAATATGAAAAATTAAACTTATCCGCACATTATACGAAAATTTCGTCTATGTTATTGCTGAAAAAGTATATTTTCAGCAAATGAATCATCTCCCTGAAACAAATTATCCCCTTTCCTTGAATCAAAACAGCGGGGACAGCACTGGTTGATACTAGGATTAGTCGAATTCAATTGTGATGTTAGCCTGGATGATGACTTTGAAACTATTTGCCAAATTTTTAAATGACTAATTCATGGCTCATAGAAATAATTTTGAAACTTAAATTTTGTTTGTAAAGTCTATAAGCATAACCTTATCAATATTAATTGAGAATTACATAATAATAAATTATATGAAAACAAAATTATCAAAGATATTATTACTACTGACAACTCATCAAAGCACCAAGCTGTCAGAGTTCAGAGAACTGGTGACCACTTCCTCTAACTCCCACTTTTGAAAGAGCTTTACTTTTTATTCCCTCCTATTTAAACTACTTCTTGTGAGCTCTTCGTAACCTATTTGAGGGCGTTTTGCTTTTCATTTGATCGCATCTGGATTGCCAGAGTGGCATTTTTGGCAGTCTCTCATCCTTGGTTTTTAGTGCTTTAGATAACCATCTAAACTTTCCGTTCATTAAAGCTAGAGACGGTGGAACCGAACCGCACCTTTTGTGTATCTTATAGTTTGATATATATTTGCTCCAGAGTACCAAAAGCTACCGTTAGGCGATTCCTTACAGTAGTCTTTTCTAACTTTGTTGGAGCACTCCCGTTTTGGAACAAAAACTAACAACTGTCATTGCGCTGACTTTAAATATCCTAGTTTAAGCTTTTAGACTGATCTTCTAATTCTTCAAAATCTTTTCAACTTCGAAAAAGAAACCTGTGATCAAAGCATTTAACGTTTCCACAGCAGTGAAGAACTGTTCTTCTCATCATAGGCAGCCCAATAGTGCTGCCTAAGTAAAGAACGATGTTGGCACCATGTATTATTTATTTTTTGGTCTTAGACCAGGACTCTTCGTAGGAGTTGTCGTAGAAACTTCGAAAATGGCTCATTTGATTGAAAATTGAAAGGGCTAGTTCTCTTTATTAGTTGAAAGTGATTGGAGGGTAACTAACACCCTCTTACGCCCACCATTTCCTTAAATACATCCAATCAAAATTTTAAGGTAGCCATTTTGTTCAACTTAGTTGAAAGGCCCAGAAAATCATGTCTTTGAGGCTGAAACCCCCCCCCCTACAGTCCTCAGAGCAAGGGTTGTAAGTTATACCCTGGGGGCATATAAGGTTTTTATAGAAAGCACTATCGTAGAAACTTCAAAAAGGGTTCATTCAATTGTAAATTGAGATGGCTAGTGTCCATTTTAATAGTCGAAAGTGATTGGAGGGCAAATCCCCCCCCCTCCACGCCCATAATTTCCCCAAACATTCCCGATCAAAATTTCGATAGAGTCATTTTGTTCAACGTAGTAGAAAGGTCCAAAAATTATGTATTTGAGGATGACAACCCCCCCCTCTAAAGCCCTCAGAGCAAGGGTTGTAAGTTATGCCCTAGGGGCATATAAGGTTTTTTATAGAAAGTGTCGTCGTAGAAACTTTAAAAAGGGCTCACTCGGTTGGAAATTCAGAGGACTAGTGCCCTCTCTTATATTCGAAAGTGAGAAAAGGGTAAATGCCCCCCCCCGCCCACGCCCATCATTTCCCCATAAACTTCCGATCAAAATTTTTAGATAGCTATTTTGTTCAACGTAGTTGAAAGATCCGGAAGTTTTGTCTTTGAGGATGACAACCTCCCACAGCCCCCAGTGCAAGGGTTGTAAGTTGTGCCCTGGGGGCATAAGGTTGTTATAGAAAGCATGGTCATATAAACTTCGGAGGCGGCTCATTGAATTGGTAATCATAAGGTCTAGTGCCTTTTTAAGAGTCAAAGTGATCAGAGGGCAGCTACCCTCCCCCCTACACACACACGTCGTATTATCCCAAATACATCTAATAGAAATTTTGAGAGCCATTTTATTTAAATTAGTCCAAATATCTTATAAAAAGGCTTTTGGGGTTGGAAAAAAAAGCGGAGTCTAGGCCCAAGGGTTGTAAGTTATGCCCAGGGGGTATTTAAGGTTTTTATGGAAGGGATGGTTGTATAAACTTTAGAGGAGGCTCACTTGGTTGAAAACTGGAAGTTCTAGTTCTCTTTTAAGAGTTGAAAGTGATGGAGAGCAGCTAGCCCCCTCCCCCCCGACTACCCCTCATTTCACCAAACGACTCTGATTGAAATTGTGAGATAGTGGTTTTGCTCAAAATAGTCGAAAGAACATATAACAATGCCTCTAGGGTTGACATAACCCCCCAATGCCCTAAGGATAGGGTTGTAAGTCATGCCCGGAGGACATATGCGGTTTTCATGGAATGGGCGGTCGTATAAACTTCCGATGGGCTCATTGGATTTGGAAGTTAAAGTGCCCTTTTTAAGAGTCAAAATTGATTTGAAAGCGACCAGCCCCCCGCCATGCTCATCATTTCCCCAAAGACATCCAATCAAAATTTGGATATAGCATTATTTCTCATGGTAGTTGAAAGGTCCGGAAACTATGTCTTTGAGAAAGACACCCCCGCACCCACACCTCTCAGGGCAAGGGTTGTAAGTCAAACCTTGGGGACACAAAAGGTTTTTATAGAAAGGGTGGTCGTATATACTTTAGAGGAGATTTATTGCAGTGTTAAACTGACTTTTTAGTTTTCCTTTTAGAGTTTAAAGTAATCTGAGAGAAGCTATCTCACCAATCCCACACACACACTAACACGTCGTGTTTTCTCGAGATATATCCAATAAAAATTTTGAGAGATTCTGTTTATTCAAAATAGTCCAAAGATCATATAACAAGAATTTTGGGGTTGATACAAACCAACAGAGCATGGGGGCGAGGGTTATAAGTTACACCGTGGGTACATTTAAGTTTTTTATGGAAGGGATGGAGTGGTGGAAGGAATTTAGCTCCCTCCCCGACAACCCCTCTTTTCACCAAACGCATCTGATTGAAATTATGAGATAGCGATTTTGTTCAAAATACTCCAAAGAGCACATAATAATGCCTCTAGGATTTACACAATCCCCCTGTGCCCTAGGGGATAGGGTTGTAAGTTATATCATGAGGGCATATGAGGTTTTTATGGAATGGGCGGTCGTATGAACTTCATATGGGGCTCATTTGATTTAAAATTGGAAGTTATTGTGGCCTTTTCAAGAGTCAAATTCATTTGAGAGCCACCTGTCTACGCTCATCATTCCCTTTAACATCTCCAATTAAAATTTGGAGATATCAGTTTTGTTCATCATAGTTGAAGGGTCCGGAAAATATGTATTTGAGGAATACAGCCCCCCCCCTACAGCTCTCAGGGCAAGGGTTGTAAGGTATGTCCTGCAGGCTCATAAGATTTATATAGAAAGTGTGGTCGTATATGCTTTGGAGGGGACTCTGGATTGGTAATCATAATTTTAACTGCCCTTTTCAAGAGTTAAAGTGATCAGAGCGTATCACCCCCCCCCCCACAAAAAAAACCGCACACACGTTGTGTTTACCCGAAATATATCCAATAGAAATTTTGAGACTGTCTGTTTATTCAAAATAGTCCAAGATCATATAACAAGACTTTTGGGGTTGATACAAACTACCAGAGCCTGAGGGCGAGTGTTGCTAAAAGATAATTAAAATAAATAAAGAGGGCGGCTGTTGTTAAAATAAGATAATTATAATAAATAAAAAGATAATTTGCATCATAATACTACTGCATCTACTCCTGCTACTACTATTATTATTACTGCTACTAAAGCTAGGACTACTATTATTAACTCTACTCCTACTGCTACTACTATAGCTACCAGTGCTACTACTACTGCTAATAAACCTAAGGGTATTAAAGCAAAAATTTTGGGTAATATTGTAACTGTATTGAAATAAATCGAAACACACTATGCCCACATAGGTTGTCAAGAGGACGTATCAGCAATACTGACCGGTTGATGGTATTAAGTTAAAAATTGCGTCGTGTGTTGGAGAGGATGTTGAAAAAATGTGCTACGTGCATACTGTTACTAATGCTACTACAACTATTGCTACTACACAAGCTGAGAATACTAAGGTAAAGCTTTCAAGGAATATTTAGGTAGATGCTGAACTAAATAAAAAAGAACTAACTATTCAGATGATATCCTTGATATTAGTAGAACAGCCTTTGGAATTGAGGAAAATTTTCGAATTCTCGATAGGGAGTATAAGTGGTTTGGTCTGCGATTTAACGAGAGTAAGATTGAGTTCCTGGTATTCAATCACCGCTCAGATTGCCCTCCAAATATTCAGTTAGGTGAACATGTTATTTAAGCACAAAATACACTGACGTATCTTGGTGTATCGATTGGGTCAAATCTTTGCGCCACGCGTCAGCTTCTGATAGATTTTTTGCCAGAAAATCTAAGAATGTGTATGGTTTACTAGTTACATTAAAGTTTCAGTTTAACCGCCGTATCTTAGCTAGCGTTTATAATGCATTTGTTATTCCGCATCTGCTCACCCTTGCATCATTTTTGTCTCTTCTTACTGCTTCAGATATTAGGGATGTACGGAAGTGTTTCTACAAGTATGCGAAACATTCGCTACGGCTGCCTCTCCGGACTAAAACAGCTCCCTATCCTCGCGATACAGAGTTGCTACTCCAGTGTCCGCGGTGCAGAAAAGAAATGAGAGATGTCGGAGCCACCTCTGAAATTGTTCTTCGTTGATCATGCATTTGTTCTTATGGGCTCGGCACACGTAGCCGATTTCGGGAACCGATTTCAGCATCAGTGGACAAACGATAGCGGTGAGAAAAATTTGCTGAAATAAAATTTATTGCGCGAGATTTTCAAAACGAAAAATCATGGATATAAATAGTCAACTGGCGTTTATTAATGGTTGCATTATTGATCTCAGCTTAGTTCTCAGCTCAGTAGTGGGGTCTTTCACCACAGACATCTCTGGCTGACTATTTATTTGTATCCTATTTTTTGTGATGATCATGATGAAAATCGGAATCGATTTTATAAATCGGCGCTGAAAACTAGAAAATTTTTCAAGCTCAAATCGATGCCGATTTCTTTTAAAATCAGCGCTGATTTCGAAATCAGTTCCCGAAATCAGCTACGAGTGCCCAGCCCTTTACATACGACCGCCCATATTTGTGATTTTATTTTCTTGTCAGTTGTTCTTTGCTTTGGTATTGTTTGTCAGAATTTATTGTTTTTTTTTCCTTTTCCTTCTTTATCACTTCATCAGTGTTGTATTTTACTCTTATGATGGGCAATAAATTTATATTATTATTTTATAACATCTACATAAAATAATGTACATATAGCATCTGCATACAATCTTCTATATCTACATACTTTGCCCCAAAATAAAGTTATCGATTCTTAGGACAAAATTCATCAAAATACTATATATACACAGGGATAAAAAACAAAAACAAAAAAAAACACAATATCGAAAAGCAGCCTGCTTATCTACCGATTTCAAACCAAACCGAGAACTGAACCTCGATTTCTACATTAACCGCAGGAACATCACTTCAATAAGGTACATTGACGTGTCATGTAAGGCCTTTCTATAGTCACATACCTTCCTAGATAATTTCGGAGACCACACTGCCTTTCCAAGACGATAAATAAAAGTTCAAATACAAAGTAGTAAAACATGCAATTTT
This sequence comes from Artemia sp. Qi Xiang Cuo, assembly GCF_049724085.1. Lineage (NCBI taxonomy): Eukaryota > Metazoa > Arthropoda > Branchiopoda > Anostraca > Artemiidae > Artemia > Artemia sp. Qi Xiang Cuo. The sequence continues at coordinate 18,720,924 of NC_142804.1, forward strand.
ACTGCTGATGACGGTCACTGCATATGTGACCGAAATATTTAGTATTTTTTGTGAAATTTTATCACTGTTTTTGAAATACTGTCTGTTAAAAGGATTTTATCCCTATTTGAACTTTTATTTATCCACATACTTCCCAATTTACTGAAGCCAATGCCTGTTCCTTATCAACAAGAAAATAGATCTGATAATTAGCAAACTTTTCAGCTTTCAATCTAAGTGTGAAAATTAAGTCAAGGGATCGTCTCCCTTCCCTAAAAGCATATTTTTCATCTCTTAAAGCCGTATTTAAAGGATTTCACAGCCTTGAAAGAATCATCATGATAAGCAATTCGGTTCGGAACCAAATCAAGCTATTGCCTTTATAATTGCTGCATCACTTACTATTTCTCATCACCTTAGATGTATGCCTAATTAACAAGTAAATAAAATGAAACAAGTTTTTTCAACTGAAAGTAAGGAGCAACATTAAAACTCAAAACGAACAGAAATTATTACGTATATGAAGTGGGTTTCCCCCTCCTCAACACCTCGCTCTTTACGCTAAAGTTTGACTTTCTCACAACTCTATTTTTTTTAAACAATTTTTAGTACTTTTAGTACTATTTAGTTTTTTTTTAGTACTTTTCAAAAAGCTTATTGTTCAATTTAGTACTATTAAGTTTTTTTAGTACTTTTAAAAAAGCTTATTGTTCGATTTAGACGAGCCTTTTGTTTCAGTAGTCGTTCTTAAATAATTGGGACAAAATTCAAAGTTTAGCGTAAAGAGCGAAGTGTTGAGGAGGGGAAAACCCGTCAAATATACGTAATAATTTCTGTTTATTTTAAGTCTTATTGTTACTCCTTACTTTCAGTTGAAAAAACTTGTTTTTTTAAATTTAATTTCTTGTCGTTTTTTGATAATACCAGGAAATCTGGCTTCACCTCGACGTAAATATCCCTCCTCCCCGCGGATGTTTCTTCAAGGCAATTCAATCCTGGTGAAAATTTACCCCGGGCAATTATCCTTAACATCTCCACGCGTGAAATTGAGTCTGCAAAAGCAAGACATAAGAAGAACTTCGTTAGGGAATTCGGAAAAATTCCCCCAGTGTAAAATCTCCTCTGAAAGTTCACCCCCTGGAAACTTCCCTCTCCATGGAAAATCCCCCAGCACAAAATTCGTCCCCCCACCCCTCCACCCGAAAAATGTATGCATACTTCCCAATAACAAATACTATATATAAACAATGGGCAAATTTTATAACTTAAAGACCTTTCACCAGGAGCTGTGGGGATCATGTTATATCCAAAGACATAGTTATTTGGTTTTTCAACTATGTTGAACAAAATGGCTATCTCAAAATTTTGATCGGACGATTTTGAGGGAAAAGAGGCGAGAGAGGGGGCCTAGTTACCCTTCAATCCTTTTGTCACTTAAAATTGGCAATAGAACTTTTAATTTCTGTTCGAATGATCCCTCTCCCGATATTCTAGGACCACTGGGTCGACACGATCACCCCTGGAAAACAAAAACAAATAAACACGCATTTGTCCCAGTCGACATTGTCCGTCATGAGGCAAACAAAAAATCTTGATCATTTCCCTTAGTTCTATTGCTATCTACCTTAGTTCTACCCTAGGATTGATGGATGGATGATAGACAAAATCTAACAACAAGTGAAAATGACATCATTTTTTATACAATCTTGAAAAAGGCTTACGCCAGCTTTGCCTCACACTCAGACTACCTGTCTTGGCTTTGTCTCGAATTGTCCAATGGCAAAAAAATTCTGGCATTCCACATGTTTGCAGATAGGAGCTTGAAACCTCTACAGTAGGGTTCTCTGATATGCTGAATTTGATGGTGAGATTTTTATTAAAATTCTATTACTTTTAGGGAGTGTTTACCCCTTTTTCGAAAATCAGGCAAGTTTTCTCAGGCTCGTAGAATTTGATGGGCGGAACTAAACCTAATAAAACCTATATATTTGAAATCAACATAATAAGTCGATTCTTCTTATATATCTATCGGTATCAAAATTTCGTTTTTTAGAGTTTCGGTTACTATTGAGTCGGGTTACTCCTTACTTACAGTTTGTTACCACGAACTGTTTGATACCTTCGTACCCATCATATTCTAAAAACTCATCTATCTACATGCTTTATATTTTACCTTTATTCATTTAAGTTATCAGGACATGCAGTCGAATTATTTTTCAATCCTTTTCAAATCATGCCTAACAGCGTTTTAGCAAGTAAATCTTCCATCATTTCTATATTGTTAGAGTTCTGTTTCCTACAGCTTTACCCCGAAAAAAGACACTCTAAAAATATTTTAGAAATAGTTCATTAAACATAAACATTAAAAATATTAAAAATAGGTACGACAGATGATGGGGGCATGACTGATTTTCTCTTTTCTCTGTGGGTTCTGATACCCGCTTTTCAAAAAACGTATCTTGTACGGCATAGGTGTTGTTTTGAGCTATTGAAAATCACCGTTAGAGTTTTCCAAAACGGTGTTCGTGGTCTTTTACTGGTGATGTGTAGATAGCAACGAAATTTGCACTGTTTTATCCCGCAAGACTTTATATGCACTTAGTGACCTTCCTCCTTTGCTGTTTGCCATTCCAACAGACTGTCCGCGTAGTCAATTGTATAAGACAAGGCTTTGCCGCAGGTTCAACTATCAACTGCATTATAAACTGCCTGTCATAAGTATTGTTAACTGAGTTAACGAATATGAATTCAAAATAAACTGAAATAATCAATGAGAAACATTTATCGTTTAAGCGAGAACAACAATGCAAGTGTAGTAACGGTAGCTCGTGCACGCGTATACTCTTTCACTCGATTTTTTTTATTTCACTGGATTCGACTGAATTAAAAGCATTCGCATGTACAGTTTATCTCCTCAATTATATTACAATTTTTGTTCGATGATAATGCTAATGCAAAATAGCAAGAAAAATAATCCTATCTCTGGAGTAGCAAAAATAGAATTCTTCGTATTATTGAGCAAACAAGTTTGACACCCCCTGCCCTTGGCAAATATCTGCAGTTGCACTTGTAAAAGCTAGTTTTGCTAGAAATGATAATATCTCATTGATAAATACTGTTAATTTAATAGTTCCATTTCTATCTCAATATTCAAGTTAGCAGAATTTACTTTGAATTTATGCCATTTTTAAAACCTCTCTGTTTTTCAGTAGCTTTAACCCCTAGCCTCCCTCATACCTCGCTATCCTTGAAGATTGGCACCCTCCAAGAAACTATAGACGTTATCTATCAAAATTGTTTGCCCGAAAATATTTTTCTTTAGGACAGAATGGCGATTTTGAAATTTTTGCAACTCTGAAACCACAGAAGGCGTTTTTGATTTATGCATTTTTTATCTTAGAAATTTCCAAATGGAACAGGTTCAGGAAACTGACAAATGATGTGCAGCTGAAAAAATATTTTGATAAAATGGAACATACATTTCTAAAGAATAATCTTGAAATATGCAATTAACTTTTAAAACGTCGCAATAAACGAAAATGCTAGCACAAATTTAGTATTTAATAAGTAGTATTTTTTTTTCATTTTTTCTAAGCTCAGCTCAAGGGTTTACATTATTGAAATTTTGACAAAGTTTTTGAGCAGATTCTTCAAGTAATTAAAACGGAAGACTAATTTCTGAGCTAAAACCTCGACAAGTAATTATAGAACACATTTTTCGTTTTTGCACAGAAATTTTTCCAGAGTAAGGTTTTAATGGAAAACCGCTTTGACCTTTTGACAGTTCAACAGTATCTACACCTGGCTATTCCGGGGTTTACGTTTCACATATGTTTGTTGCAAGATCACCTCCCTCGATAAATGGCAACCCTTGAGGCAACTATAACCACGAAGCTACCACACTGATTTGCGTTGTGTTGGCCTTGTGCTGCTATTACTACTTAGTAACAGATTGAGTAATGACTAAGAAAAAACTCCTTTCTGAGTAATTCAGCTAACAAAGCATCAGGAACCACAACCATATAATATTTAAGTTGTATCATCCTTTTGGGTAAACTTAGAAACAAACTTAGAACTTTGTAAATCATTTGATCATTTATTCAGTATTTAGCACTAAAACACTAAAATTATATGACACCTACGGAACAAAAGAAAGAGAGAGAGAGAAATAGTAAATGAAGGGCTCTAGAACCACGAGGCCACCTTTTAAGGGCCAGGAGTCCTTTACCTAAAATTATTTTCTGTTTTGACTAAACAGGATGGTTTGGATAACTCGACAAGTCCTAAATAAATGTCAAATCATGAGTAAAAAAGAAAAATAGACAATATTGATAGATGATGATGTTACGTAAGTGTTTATAATAGTAATTGATAATTCACATTTTGCTTTTCTTTTTAGATGGACGACATCATAGAGCATGGTTGGGCAGAAATAAATCAAGGAACAAGGAACCTCATTCAAACTAAGGTTAGTTGTATAATATTTGTATACATTTATGGATCAAAGCGGAGCATTACCTAAATTCACGGTTTCCACCCCTAGTGATTTATCCCTATTTTTTTTTTAATGATTTTTAATATTGCCTAAGAAAAATCTCTAAATCAGGTCATAAATCACTCGACTATTGGAGACAACCACTAAATCAACCAAAACAATCATCAAAAGCTAATGATTTTTTCACCGGGTGGCAACCCTGCCTGAATTCCTGTAATCAAAACATCTACTAGGAAGGTATGTCAGATCTTAATCAAAATAAGTAGAGATGAAGACCCGGTGTCACATTCATGCCTTTTGGGATCAGGCCTTATCTGATCTCTGTGGTGAAGGCTCTATAAGCTACTCAGCTCTATAGGCAAAGGGGATTGCTAGATTCTAGTCATTGATACATTTACCAGAATGGCTTGTCGGATTCAACCAAACTTGGTGGGAAGTAAGACTAAGTGCCTTATTTGTAGGTATTGGGGGGGGGGGGCCTGTGCCCAAATCGACCTCCTCTTGAAAGTATTCCCTGAATTCTTTCACTATGACATCAAAGAGCGAACATTCAAACCTCAAACATATTTGATGGTAAGTAAGAGGTAGTATTGTGTTTGAGTAGTTTTTAGGTCCAAGTACAGATTCAACTCACGTGGGGAATTTTTTCTCAATTTTTGTGATCGGGATACCTACCTAACGTGTTATCGAATCTTACCAAGGGCAAAATCTGGTGTCTTAGTCATGATCTTCCTGGTTCGCGATAAATTTGATTTCTCTGGGGGACAAGAGTCAATAAATTCAAGCCGTAAGGATACTACTACTACTAACAACTCACCGCAGCGCCAAGCCGCCCGAGGCCAACACAGCTACGCACGCTCCTCCTCCATCCCAATCTTTTCAAAGCCTCCCTTTTCACACCCTCCCACGAAGTTCCCATTACCACATTTTTCGTACACCCTATTGTTTGAAATACGGTCAGTCAGTCGGGTACCCAGAACAATCCTTAAGCAGTTTCTCTGGAAAACATCTAGCAAACCTTCATCTGCTTTTCGAAGCGCCCATGCTTCAGAGCCCTATTTGACTACTGTCATCACTGTAGCTTCTAATATTCTAATCTTGGTTTGCACACTTATCTTCCTATTCTTCCAAACTTTTTTTAACTGTGAAAAAACACCCTCAGCCTTGGCTATTCTACTTTTAACATCTTCACTGCTTCCACCATCTTTACTAATAATACTACCAAGGTAATTGAAGCTGCCCACCTGATCAATGTTTTCATTACCCAACGTCACTTTTCCATCTTCACTTATTCCTAGCCTTAGTGACTTATTCTTCTTAACATTAATTTTCAAACCTATTCATTTTTTTTTCTTTTTTTTTTAAATCCCACCTCCTCTCCTCTCGGTGACATAATAATCTTTTTCACTTAATGTCAAACTTTAATGTCACCTACACTTATTTAAAAACATCATTTATTTTAGAATGTTTTTTATTTCAAACCTATGCACCCTGAAATCGCAAAACCTTTAAAAATTCATTCATTTTGCTCACAGTTTCCTATAGGATGCTTAAATTATCAGTGTAATCTAAGTCAGAGAGAGTTTTTCCTCCCCATTTGATTCATTGGATTCCCATTGCCTTTTCTATGCTCCCTAGGACTAAGTCCATCAAAATGATCCAGATAAAGGGGATTAGAACACAACCCTGCTTATCTTCTGATTTAACAGAAAACCAGCTGCTGCCCTCATTTCCTACCTTAACCGCAGTAGTGTTATTCTCGTACATAGCACTAATTACTTTAATGTATTTGTCTGGCATACCATACAAGGATAAAATCTTAACTAAAGCTCTTCTATCAAAAAAATCTAAAGCTTGCTCATAATCTATAAAACTGAGGATCAAAGATGTTTGACAACTCAGGCACTTCTCAATTATTAACCTAAGAGTGAAAATTTGGTCGACGTATCCTCTACCTTTTCTAAAACAGCACTGCTCTTTTCTTAAAACTTTGTCTTCGGCATCTCTCAGTCTAAAAAGTATCATATTACTAAGTAATTTACTACCTACAGAGACCAGACTCATCCTGGAGTCTACCAACACCATACCTTCCCAGGAGGTAGTTACCCTTCCAAAATTAAAGCTTTAAATTAACCCTTGACACTACTAGATGGTGATCTTTACTTTTAACATCAATAACACCACTCCTGTATACCCTAGTATCCTGTATTGATCCTGCCAGTCTTCGGTTTACTATAGCATAATCAATAAGGTTTGCTGTCTTACCATCATGTGTATACCATGTTAACTTATGAGCCATTTTATGACTAAGGACCGTATTGGTTATAACTAGATTGTTATACCTGCAAAATTGCAAAAGTCTGTATTCATTACTGTTTTCTTTTCCTATATCAAATTTACCTAATGCTTCGATAATTACCACACTCACTTTTATCACCTTTCTTATAAAGTGGCTTAATTAAGGTTTTCCTTAAATCGTTAGGTACTTTTCCTTTTTCAAAAATCATATTCATAATCTTAAGTAACTTATTTCTAACCTCAGAGTCACCATATTTAAGAAACTCATTTACCACCCTATCAGCACCTGGAGCCTTATCATTTTTTAATACTTTTAGTACTGTCGCTAATTCTTCCTCACAAAACAAATCTTCCTTCACATTGAAGGTATCACAAACTTTTTCATTTTTCTCTATATCTTTTCCTGCAATTCTGTCTGGTTTAGCCAATTTTCAAAATGTTCTGCCCATCTCTCTTTAATTCTTTCCTTATCGCTAATTGTGTCCCCATTCCTATCTTTAACTGGACCAAGTCCTGATTGACTACTCCCTCTCAATTTATTAACATGCCAGTACAATATTTTACTATTATGCAGTCTAGTTTTATCTTCCAGATCCTCGGCAATTTTATAAATGGCCTTCACTTCACACCTCCTTAGTTCATGTTTTAATGCTTTCTCCACTTTCTTTACATTCTTTTTGTTTTCATGGGATCTATCACTCAGATAATTCTTGTACAAGTCCTTTCTCCTTTCTATTAAACATAAAGCTTTTTCACTAATATTCTTAGCTGCAGTCCTAGCTTTCTTTCCGAAGACACCTTCAGCAACTTCACAAATTATTTTTCTAAAACTATTCCAACCATCTTCCACACTATCAAATTTTAAGTTCTCAAGTTTAGCATTCAACTGTTCCAGGAAAGCTTCTCTCAAACTCTCATCCTGGAGTCTACTAACACCATAGCTTCCCGGGAGGTAGTTACTCTTCCAAAATTAAAGCTTTAAATTAACCCTTGACACTACTAGATGGTGATCTTTACTTATAACATCTATAACAGCACTCCTGTATACCCTAGTATCCTGTATTGATCCTACCAGTCTTCGGTTTAATAAAACATAATCAATTAAATTTGCTGTCTTACCATCAAGTGAATACCATGTTAACTTATGAGCCATTTTATGACCAAGGACCGTATTAGTTATAACTAGATTGTTATACCTGCAAAATTGCAAAAGTCTGTATTCATTACTGTTTTCTTTTCCTACATCAGATTTACCTAGGCTAGGATACCCTATATCCCTATTTCTACCAACCTGGCCGTTGAAATCTCCTAGTAAAAACATGATATTTTTACCTGGGACCCTGTCTATTTGCTCCTGTAACTGCAAGTAAAATTCATCTGAGTCACTTGTGTCTTCGTCAATCGGTTCTACAGGGGCATATACTACTATAACTGATACCCTGAACTTTTTAGTCATAAAATGAACAATTAGTATTCAATTATTAATACCTTTCCAGGCTAAACAAGACTTAGCAGCTTCCTTATTCATCATGAGCCCTAATCCCTGTCTATGTACCCCATCCTTCCTGCCTGAGTAAACAAATTCTATAACACCTAATTTCACGCTTCCTACCCCTCGGATATGTGTTTCTGAAACTCCTAATAAGTCTAGTTCACATCGTCTGAATTCGTCAGTCAAAATGTCGATACGATGGTCATTTTATAACGTCGTAACATTCCAAGTTCCAATTTTCATGTTCTTTAAATCACTGAAATTATTTTGGCCTCAGGAAAAAAGCAATGATCCCGGATACCAGTGCAGGACGGGGATCACACATTTTCTCAAGTCTACACCGAAGTGCTTAAGCCGGCATAGAACCGGTCAGCAAGAAGTCCCTGGGATTTCCATGAATGGAGGCTTTGTGCAATCCTGGGCACATCTTGGTCACAACATGGTTTTCAGAACTTGACGATGCTCTTCTATCAACAAGAGTCGAAATCCTGCACAGACAATTTCAAGCATATTACTTCCGACTCATTATATATTCACGCTTACAAATATTATGCCACTACGGGGAGGCAGCCCATAGTAGATAAATTAGCTAGGAAGAGGTTTTTCAGCTCGAAGACGCCCCTAAAAACATACCAAGCCCAGAAGAATTGTCCATTGATCAAAATCCCGTGCGAATACTGTGTCGTTTACTAGGCTACAATTTCCTCGAGAGGCACCACTCCTAAAGTGGGATTACAATTGATCGCAAGATCCCAAGTCTTGCAGGTACCCCAAAAGGGTCGGAAAGCCCTTTGCTGAGGCCGTTGTCCATATATCTGGATCTTACGCCCTGCCGCAGTTGTCCTCCAATAGAGGATCCTCCTGCGATGGTGTTCTGCATCACCCACGTAACCCATTACTGCAATTTAGCCCATTACTTCAAGATTAGCTTGTATAGCTAATATAAAACTAATGTCTAGCCTAATTTATTGAATTATTTCAACATTAGTTTGTAAAACTAATATAAAAAAACTATAGTAAAACTAATGTCTAGCCTAATTTATTGATTTACTTCAACATTAGCTTGTAAAACTAATGTAAAAACTAATATAAAACTAATGTGTAGCCTAATTTATTGATTTACTTCAACATTAGCTTGTGAAACTAATTTCTAGCCTAATTTATTGATTTCATTCGATATTAGCTTTTATAACTAATCTAAAAAACTAATATAAAAAACTTCTTTCTAGCCTAATTTATTGATTTTCTTCAACAATAACTTGTAGAACTATTATAAAATACTAATGTAAGATAAAATTGAAGTCTAATTTATCGATTTACTTCAATATTAGCTTGTAAAACTAATGTAAAAACTAAAGTCTAGCCTAATTTATTGATATACTTCAACATTAACTTGTAAAACTAATGTAAAATTAATATCTAGCCTAATTTATTGATTTACTTCAACATTAGCTTATAAAACTAATTTAAAAACTAAAGTCTAGCCTAATTTATTGATATACTTCAACATTAGCTTGTAAAACTAATGTAAAACTAATATCTAGCCTAATTTATTAATTTACTTCAACATTAGGTTGGGGATTGGAGGATAGGGGCTTCAGAATCTAGGCGTCGAGTATAGGGGTATCAGATCTACTTAAATCAACCTAATCATTATGTGAGCTTGCAATTTCTGGTAGAAAAATTTTCAACGTAATCTAACAGCCCTAAATTCAGTTTTAATATTTTCATTGCTGAAATAATTGGTTAATTGAGTTTTGGGTCCTAGATGTCTAGTTGTGTCTGTGCCATGATATTTGCTTATTGATATTGTTGTGATCCGTAAAGTCATATTTTATAAATGAAAAGAAAGAGAAAAGAATATCTGAAGCTACTTAACTGAATTAAGAAATTTCCATTGTAACAGAACGTCTATGAGAGCACATAATGCAGTTTTTTTATTTCCCATGTCTTATTTCCAACAATAAAATTGCCCCGTTAATGCTTCAATTTTTCTATAATATATAAATTGCAAATATGCCCGTTAATCCCACATCCTGAATTATTTTATTTCCTTACTATATGAGGGCTGTTTATTCAAACCTAGTGAACTCTTAATATATATATATATATATATATATATATATATATATATATATATATATATATATATATATATATATATATATATATATATATATATATATATATATATATATATATATATATATATATATATATATATATATATATGTATATATATATATACACATATATATATATACATATATATATATATATATATATATGCCACCTTTTCTCTTTTGTGTCGAGACTGGAAGATCAGATTGGTTCTTCGGCTTCCACCTTTCGTTCATAAAAAACATAATTTCGCCAGAAGACAACTGATTTCACTCTTTCAGCGCTACTGCAATACCAAAGTCATTCGACGGCGTGAAGTCAGTTTCAGGCGAAAAAATAGCGCTTTGATTCTGCTGCGGGTGCGGGGACTGTGAAATCAGTGTTGGGCTATGTACCACCAAGGTTTGAGTACTGCTTCTTGATCCTTCAGTCAGCTGATCAGTGTGTGTCGTTTCGCCAAAGTTTGTTATGAAGGCCGTCTGTGAAGTGGACGGAGTTGTTGGTGACAGTTCGTTCTCCTGGCTGAATGCGTTTTTGTGCATTCCGACCGTCGACTCAGAGTGGGCATCAGAAGTTGCCGTCGTCTCAACATCTAACAAAAAAGTTTCTCTTTTAAAGTTTGCACAAGACATTTATTGTAAACGTATATACACTTTGTATAATGGCTTGCTTTAGTAGAATTAACTCTCAACATGGTGAAGGCAGAATTGGAACTAAATTTGAAAATAAACTGAATCAGCAACATTAACTTTAAACTCCCCCAACAATCTTGAACTTTCATACCCCAAAACTATTTCTAGGAAACCCGGACTTTAAAATAAAATACCACCCTAAACATCACTAATTTAATTTGCAACCCCAAGAACCGATCCCCGACATATGCTAACAAATATTTTTCAAGAGCTGAAACCCGAAACAATTATCACCGAAGTTTACAAGGCTAAAGAGAGAGCTTTAACTGCAAGAATTTGAAAGATAATTTCAGAGCTGACACAGTGTGTCGGTAAAAATACTGCTTTAAGCCAATATCATAACCGTCAGGCGAGACGAGTGGGCTGGTAAAAATCAGGTCAAACGCTTTGGACAAATTGCATACAAAGAACACTGTACAAGAGGGACCGTATGCAATATATAACAACAAAAGCAGCTGGTACGCAATGAAGCTTGACGAATGAGCCTTATCAGGAAAGCTATCCAACAATGGGCTAAAGCTAGAAATTAGAAGTGTTGATACCCACTTTAAATGACACTCCTTCCTTATTGTTCTATCTTTAAAAGCATACCTTTAATCTGATCTTTCTTGGCAAAATAATCAGAGATGTCCCTTGATCCTTTACGGCTTTCCGCCATCATTCTTTGTTTCTTCTCTGTTCTATATTCATGCCCTGATTTTTTTTCCGATCCATTTTAAATGCGTTTCCGTCTAACTGGTCTAACACACGGAGCAAAAATACTCCGAAGGCAGTGGCAGGGTCGCTCGCGCCTAGCCTCCCGCCGGTTGGATCTAACCACCCACGCAACTCCCCAAAGACATGCGTTTCTCGTAAGCATTCACAAAATGTTTTGCTCGTTTAGCACGTCCCAAAAATAAACCCAATAATCATGATTCGTGCAGTGTCGGATTTGAACTTTAGATAATGTGATAAAAAGAAAGTAAAAAATGACGGCGTATCCGATTTTTTTTTTAGCGTCGGCCTTAGTTGAATCATTCACAAAAAAGGGTCGTTTGCACGATGGATGAGAGGGCGCCAGAAAATCGTGGGGGGGGGGGGGCCAGGCCCCCCTGGATCCGCCGCTGACTGCGACTAGTTCACACTGAGATTGTTTAAACACATTTCCCATGCTCAGACACTCTAGAAATGACCAAAAACTTTGAATATCTTCTTTTAGATTTTATCTTCAGATTTACTTGTACATTAAAAAAATACCAACAATGAGTCTTCTTTCAAAATCTCTTTGCTGTTTGTTTTACGGACTTCAGCTATTTGGATCTGAATGCATAAATAATCTCATTTTTAAGCTGGAATGTTGTGGATACGATCGGTCAACCGACGAAGAGTTCAGCCGACAAGACTCGTGTTTTCCCGAAGCCCATTCAACCGAAGGAAGCGTTGGAGCGGAGCCAAAGGAAACGGTAAAATCTTTAAAATCATATCTCGAATATCGCAAGCACACTCTTAAATCGACCCTTACCAGGATAAAAAAATTCTATTAAGCCAAGTTTAATGAGAATTAATTATTTAATTGATAAGTAGAAAACAAGAAACAATAGTGGACTAAGAAGTTTGGAACTAACATACAAAGCAAAACAATACAATTTTTCAGCTGATCTCAAATAATTACATCACGATTACTGACTCGGGGTGATGTGTAGAAAATGATAGAATATAAATAAAGATTATACAATAAAATCCGGCACATCTACTACTACTACTGCTACTAACAACTCACTGCAGCACTAAGCTGCCTGAGGCCAACACAGCTACGTACGCTCTTCCTCCATTCCAATCTAGTTAACGCCTCCCTCTTTACAGCTTCCCAGGAAGGAAGTTTTTGCAGGATGTTGTAAAAAGGAAGTTTCTGACCCCTATACAAAGAAACTCGAATCTTTGAACTATCCCTGGGAAGGATTAGTCACAGATGTATTTTTTTTTCTGGAGTGATTTCATCAAACCAATGCATCAAGATGTCAGGGAAAGTTGAAAAAGGGCTCATTCGAATAAAAATGTTAAGTTCTAGATCCCTTTTAAAGTAACAAAGCGATTGAGCCTTAATAGCAACTGTTTTCAGCCATTTATACCCAAACAGCGTCAAATATCAAACAGCCTTACAAAAGTCTACTAGTTTCCAAAAATACACTCCCGAGCAGTGGCGCGTTTTGTCTTCAGCTTATTTGCAGGGTCAGTGGCACTAAGCAGCGTACCGTTTTGATATTAAACTGCAATCAATTTGCTTTCTGTTCCCTCTGGAGTTTTAGGGGCCAGTGGTTCGTCTTGAATATGGACTAAGTCTATGAACCCTCGGTCTGGCACGTCCTTAGGGGGGGGGGTCCGGGCTCCCCTCCCCAAAAACCCACGATTTGTTTTTATTTTCCCAGAATTTTCTGGTACTTCTCACAGAATAAGGGATTTGGAAGATTTGCCCCTTCCCCCGAAACAAATTCCTGCGTACGTACCTACCCTCAGTGTTATTATTATTATTTTTAGTTTTTAAAGTGATAAAAATTAATCTTAGATTTAAAATTTACGGTCTTAAAATATTCTGGAAGGTTCTTTGATTCTCAGAAACTCACACGATAATTAAAAATGCACAAAAGAGGGTTTAAATCTTGGAGCTATTCAAAGGAGGGTATGCGTGTAAACGTACGTAAACCTTACGAAAATTAGCCCGAAAAAATTACTTTAACAATGTGAAACAGCTTCAAAACCGTTCAAATCAGTAAACAAAAATAAAGTTTATTTAAAAAATACATTAGCAAATTTTGATCACAAGAGTATTTCCGCTATGCAGTAATGCGTGAAATGAAAGAAGTGGCAACTCTACATTATCTAAAAAGGGGACAAATTACAGGACCTTTTTTAATTGTTGCGAACATTTGTTATAATTTCCTACAATCTTTGCTGATTGGTTTTATTCAAGCTATAGGGCACATTTCAGACATTTATTAGTTTAAATATACAAAGTGGCCAAGAATGTCTACCAAAAAATATTAGTGGACAAAAATTCTCGACTAATGGTTCTTGTTTTCTAGTCGTCAAATAATTACTTAATTCCCATTAAATTCGGTACTTTAAAATTAAATACTATCAAATTAAAAACATTTCTTGCCTCCTTCACCCACCTTAGGTCTATTCATACCTGAAAAGCGTGATTCCTAAAATTGTTCTGTTCTTTGTTTCAAAATTATGAAGTTTAAAGGACAGTGCCACATTTTCATCAGTGTTGCCACGCTGAGCCGTGGAAATAAATAAGCAAAATTAATTCATTAGACTTCCACAATACTTTTTGTCTGTAAAAATAAAACATCAACAATTTGCTGATTCCCAACATCGACACATTCAAAGGAAACTTATACCATCTAAAGCTATTTGATACCATAGACCTATGTACTTTTAGCTTATTTTTTGCTGGTTTTCCACCCACGTCTCTCTTTTTTTTTAATTTGATGCCCATTATAACTTAAAATTGCATAGCTGCATACATTCTTTAAGAATTGAGTTCCTGGTTTTTCCTATTTTTTTTTTAGATACATACAGTTTTGTAAATTTCTATTTAACCAATTCAGTCAGAATTCATTTTTACTGTCTTTGGTAATTGAAATAATTGTCTACCATCCCAGTACTAAAACAGTTTACCAGCAAACCCAAAAAAGGAAAAAAATCCTCCTCAATTGATTTCTAACACAGTTCACTCAACTTAAGATAATAATCGCATCCACATTTTGTTTCAGTTTGAAGACAGCTGCAAAGAAAAACTCAAAGAATGGTTTGAAAAGAACAAAGTCGGCTGGGTTACTGGATTAGCCTCAATTGGAGCATTACAATTCATGGCAGGAGTAATAACTATTTTCATAATGTACAAAGTGAAAACCGTAAAATCTTCATTCCTGTTTTCACAATCGAAGTTCACAGAGCTCTCTGAAGATCGCACAATATCTACAAAGAAATCTTCTTCGCAAGCAAAATCCATAGGAAAGCAAAGAAAACAGGACGGGTCTTCTACTAAAAAAAGGGCGGAGACTTAGCCCACAGTTTGTTATCAGCACCAAAGATGATGAATACCTAAAAAAGGTATGACATCATGAAAACACTCAGTACAAAAAACTATTTAAATGGGATAGATGGCATCACTTCTTCGTTTACTATTTTTTGTTATATCGTCGTACACAAACAGATACTGGAATATACATATATTCATAACAAAGTGAAAAAAAAGTTTCGAAGCTGATCGCGAGGACTCGTTTTACATTTAAGAATTTTATTGGGGAAAATGTGGAAAAAATAATAGTGCATAGCTGAATATATACCTTTATTTTGTTGCAAGTGTAGACAAAATTATGGCAGCTCTGTTTAGCCTAACTCCATTAAATGTTCTTTTATGGGCACCTTTCATTTAATCAAAGCTTCATTGTGCTGTAAGTTTCAAGAATTTTCACGTATCACTCCAATTTTCTCCATATGGTTTGTCATTTTATTATCAACAACACCATAACTTTCAAGCCCTAATCCAGCTCAGTCTCTTCTAACTTTTGTGAAATAAACATGCCTTTATAAATACTTCCAGTGAATAATGACCGGTACTATCCCATTATGCGGGCCTCTAGGGTTAATCACTATAGAGTAGGCAATAATAAAACCCATTTTTGACGTCTTAACTGTTATAGAGTAGGCAATGATAGCATGGTTTTCATTGCGTTTACGATATTAAACTGTGTTTTTTTGGGGTTTAGGGCGGGGGGGGGAAGGTTAGGTTACGTATTTAATATATACAATGCTTTACCCCCCACCACCCTAATGTGCAAATATATAGCCCAAATTTATTTATAAACTATTATATATTCATCCTATTTTATTTCATTAGCATTAACCAAACATGACTTTTTAGAGGGGCCCGCATAATGGGATAGTACCTAATGACCTACTATATGACTATTTAAAACTCAGCAGTCCATTTTTGAACAGAAAAAATAGATACGCCCTTCGGTATTTGGAATAACAATATGTCAGATGTTATAAATTTTTGGATTTTCATGAATTTAGAGTAAGTATTTTCACAAAATAAGGTCACAACACTGAAAAACACAGCTTTTGGCTCCAATGGTCTTCGAAAACAATTTATACAGAATGAATACATATGTGCAAACACAATGTCTCTGTTGACCCATTTTCGTGGGTTAGATTAAAACTGAAATCATACATGTTTACCGCCCACAATTTCTGCACAACCATTTTTTAACTTCTTAGGTTAAATTTAAAACAAAAAAGGAACATGAAAAATAATCATGCCAAAAAGTCAGCAACAGAAGGCTTTTGATTACAGCTCAAATTCAGTGTAAAAAATCCTATTAAAACCAATACATTTAACTCCACAGCAAAAGGACTTTAAATTGGTCCTCCGTGTAATTAACACCACAGTTAACAGTTTCAGTTCGTTCATACCTTTTGTGAAAGACAAGAATAAGGAAACTCGTTAACTAAGAAAGTCTTTTAATGCAGTTTAATATATTAAATTCAAAATGTTGGATTTTCTCCATTATCCTTACGAGTTTTTTGTGTTTATTTTATTTAGCTTTTGGTGCTTGAGATAAAAAAACTTCAATAAATCTCTATGAAAAAAACTATACTAAAAAAAGTCCAATTAAACTATAAAATTCGGCATACGAAGATTTCATAGACCATCAATATGCACATGGTCGTTCATGCAACACAAATGCCCTAAATTCAGTTTTAAAAGCGAACTTGAAAAACTGTTACGCAATAACTGTGGACTATAGAAAAATTTGAACTGCGTTTTCAAATTCAGGGTAAAAAGCTCTTTTAGAATCGCATATCTCAAACCTCAATTTTAATTGAAAGCATTTAGAAGTTCAGTTATGTTCCAGTGTAATATTCCTTTAAACTAATCAGTGAATTCGATTAAAATTACCAAAAAACAATGCAAGAAAAACAGCAATTCTGGTAAAACTGGATTATGTAATAGGTATACATCCAAGGAAACAAGGAAGGATATAACGAGTAGTGTCTTTCCCTCAAACTTATTCTCTGTCTCAACAGATTTTTAAAATATCGCCAAGAAGAATTGCCAAATTCCTACAGCTCATGCTTCTTTGATTTTAGAACTGGTGCTTCTTTGATTTTTGGCAGTAGCTTGTAACGGCTTAACGGTCTATTGATTACCCATTTTTGTTCATATGGTACGTTAGCTGAATATCGTGAATTAATGTTTGATTAGTACTAAAATGTACAATTTCACTTTTCTTGTTATTTATTTACTATTAGGTTTAGCATTTTTTTAAAATAAAGGTATTTACTTTTTAGATTAGTTTCTAACTTATTGAATAGTGTCTAACGTTAGTCAATTCGTTAATTCAAGGTTTAGTGGGCTTTGTTTACTGAATTAAAATGTAGCTTTTACCTATAAAACTACCGTTAGAATTTTCAGTCTTCATTCTTAGAAAGCCCAAAATTACGTTTATTACAAAAATGCTGGCCAAATCAACATGGAAGAATACCGAAGATTGGAACTCAAAACCTAGTGAAGCATATTTAAGTAAGTAAGACTTAAATAGTTGAGATTTATTCAGTATAATTATTAACATAAATCCACAGACATAGCAGAAATCCCTTAGGATAAGTTCTAAGGCCTCTCTAATAAATACATATTGAAAATCGAGCTTTTTGATTATCAGCCCCTTTACAAAATTTCTTCCACTATCACCCAAGGGTTAGGAAACTCAAGTGTATTTTTGAAAAGAAGAAAAAAAAAACCCATCGAAAACCACCAGTGTCAACAAGCCATACCATGTAAAATCATAAAATTAACTGTAAGAATAAAAGTGAAAATATTAGTTGCATTTGATTTTTTCAGGTATTTAATTTTGCTTTGCATGGACCAAGAGGTCAATTACAGATTTATTTAAATCCCAAAACATAGTAATAGTGTCAACCAACCCCCCCCCTCCGTGGATCCATGCCCTGGAAAAATAGCAGAGAAAAAGACAAGCCTAACAACTTACTTTGTAGATTCATAATATAACAAACAACAAAGTAGTATTGGAAAAATAATCTTTGTAAAAGAGGATACACCTTTCACATGTAGAAGAAAAGTGCAACTAGTTTGGTCAAATATCTGAAGTTTGCATTCCCTGTGTAAGCTTTTGCGGTGTTATTTCTGTGTAGTCCTGTGGCTTTTAATGTTTTGCCATAGGCCAAGAATATTGTTATCATTTGATAATTGAGATTCAATTTGGCCATGTCAAATGTGGATTTGTTTGAATTTTTTTTTAGATTGAAAAACACGCTGAAAATCGGTAAAATATTTAAAACATTTAAATCTTTGAAAAAAGAAAATTTTTAAATATTTTAAAGAGGGTTTAGATGATTCTCCAAGAAAAAATCCGAGCAATATCATAATTCTGGCTAAGTAAATGGGTAGAGTGAAACTAATGAGCCCAGTGACATTACTGCCTTATCTTTTTGGTACAAATTACACCTGTAGACTTGTCACAAAAGTGCATGTTGACAGTGAACATAAAACTTAACAGACTTAAAATGGCAAAAATGAATAATCTTTAGTCACAGCCCAAAAGTAGACAAGATAGTAAATCTTCTTTTTAATATAAAAATAGAAATAAGATGAAGGGGCGCACCCTTTGACAAGATAAGAGCATGCATACTTTAATAAAATAAAGAATCGTCAGGGCTCTGATACGTACCCTTGCTAAAGGATGAAAAATATTCAGAAATTACAAAGAATTTGAACCGACTTTGTGCAAAAAAAAAAACTTGTTTCGAACCTTACCCACGGATAGAGGACTTCTTCTTCTGGAAAACAGCACCTGGAGTCCACAACAGACTGCTTTTGGCTTCTATCAGGTTTCTTATGAATACACAATTGATATTTTGAAAACCAAGACTATCATCAGATAAACAAAAAGGCTCTTTTAATAAAAAGTTGCATTGTATAATTAATTAACAATTTATTTGGAAGGAAAAACTGAAGATATTAAACATACATATATTCAGGACGACGAATTCATTCTCAAGCTCACTTATTTGGCAGATATTCTTTCCAAATTAGACAAACTCTATTTGTATTTACAAGGCTCAAACAGATCAGACATTTTTGCAGTTTTCAATAAAATTCGAGAGTTCATGAAAAAGCTTATGCTGTGGAAAAGTTGCATTGATAATGACAAGAGTGATTGTTTTGAAACACTTGAAACTTTTATTATTGAAAAACAAGTGCAGCCTAAGATGAACATGCTGTCTGAAAATTTCAGTCATTTATCACTGTTAAAACATAATTTTGACAACTATTTGGGGAAGACATAAAAGGTTGATTCATAATGAATCTAATAGAGATCGAGACCTTTATTGTGTCTGGCATGGCAAAATGTGTCATAAAAAAGCTTAGAAGGAAATGGAGAGGATTCATACTTTTTACAAGATTGTTCTCGTTACAGATTTGCTTCAAACTAAATTTTCGCTTCAACATTTGTCATATTTTACAAATGAATTCAAAACAACAATATTACCACATTCTTTTTGAAGATCCCATTTAATTTTGGCAAAAAACTAGAATTTTTGGTGTATCCTATACCAAACAATATCAAACTATTTTAAATTATACAATTCTTCAATAGTCTAATAAGCCACTATGGCAGCAAACACTAGATGGAAGGAGTTTTTCTTCTAGCACATGAACTTAACATAAACATAACTAAACATAACAATAACATAACAATAGTAACTAAACATAAACAATAGTAAAAAATGTGGAATGGTTAAATGATAATTAAAAAAAAACATTGCTTTTACCTGTGGTGAATACAGTAACCCAACACCCCTCCCCCAGAGCTACAACCATGACTTGGCATACTCTTATTTGGCTTTGTTTAACCATTTGACATAAGATAACTGGATAAGAGCTAATTAATTCTATATTTAATAACATAATACAAAATAATCTAAAAACAGATCACCAAGGCCTTTGGGGAGATTGACATTTAAATACAAGACTCCATTTGGCTTTTTCAGGTGGCATCCTTTGCACTTGCTTGTGCCTTGGATGCTCCTTGCATTCATTATACCACTTCTCTTGTCTCCTTACTAAATAACAGCTTTTGCATCTTCTCTGAACTTTGCCAACATGTTTTAATCCCCTCTCCTGTAATGAAATCCCCAGTGTTGGCTGAAGTCTTAAAAGAATAGGTGGATGAACTGGCTTGCATAAATTTTGGCGCAAAGACGAGGCAACAAAGTTTGAAAGAAGTGTGACAGCCATAGTTTAAATATGAAGAACAACCATGTACCTATAATAGAATAAAGAAACATTCAAAAAGATGTATGGTTCATGGTTTCCAGAGGGTAACATCCCCTGCTCCCTGTGAAACAAGAATACATTAAAAATGTACAAAAAAAGAATACAATAAATACTCTTATCCAAATCTTGGCAAAAATAAAGCTCCTGGTAGCTGTGAACCTCCCTCTCCAGGAAAATTTCCTGGCAGCATTTGTTATTCATTAATTTTCATGATATTGAATTGAGCACTTTGTGTTTGAAACTAATTGGGTACTCTGGGAACTGGAACTAAGTACCCTTGGGTGGTGGCATTTGGATCTAGTAGTATGGCACAGAAATTTTTGTTATTGTTATTTCTAAACTAAAATGACTGTTAGCTTGTAAGTTAGCCTATTCTGTCTGAACTGACAAGAATTCATGACATACACCAATGAAGGATTTTGTTTAAGAGAGGAAGGCAAGTTTTCAAAACAGAAAAACATGGACAAAGTAGATGGAAGATAACCAGCATTAAATATATTTGTTTTCAAGTCCATGAAATACAACTTAAGGCTGACTCTACAAATAAATGTTGTTGGTAGTACTCCATTAAAGGCAAAAACTAGAAACCACCATTGTAATATACAAAAAATTGTGTTTACACTTCCTTGGATGAGCTTGGTGAATAATAAAGGTGAACTTATCCCAATAATTCTAAGAAATCCCTCATGTGAGTGTCATGCACTTGAATCCCTGCCAATCCAATTTATCACCAAACATCCCTGTTTGTTCAAATTAAAGCATTGAGGCCCTTAAAAGTAAACCAATTGAACACACAAAATCCCTGAGATTTGGTCTCACATTCTCAAGCTGCAAATTTGCATAACTTGCAAATTTGAAAAGCTGCATAACTTGCAAAGCTGCAAATTTGCATAACTTGCAAATTTGAAATTAAAACCGGATAACCAGACAGAAATCCAGTTGACAACATCATGCCTTGCACCTCCTCCCTCCCTCTAATATTCTGATTGTAGAGGCAGACATATTTAACAGAAAATGTTCCAAATACCTGGCGAGGGTAAAAATTCATAAGAGAGCTCAAGAGGAAACATGCTGTTTAGTTATTTATAAAAAATGTATTTACATTTTTTTTCAATTCACATAATCAGATAGCTACTGCCGTTTATCAGAACAGATAAACATATTCTCTGTGAAGGGTTGTAGCTTCATGACTAGATTCACAGTCTGAAAGGAAAGGGATACAGGGTGGTAATATGCTGATTAACAGACTGATTTTCCATGGTATTGAAACTGCTTTTTCAGACCTGACATTTTCTCTTGTTGATCTTGAAGTTGCCAATTGAGGATTTATAGCTTGTTCTGTGGTGGTAGGAAGGGTCAATCTAAGGCAAATTAGGGATAATAGGTTCTGGGATACAGACCAAACAAAGGACTCCAGATGAGAGTTGGGCTTTGAACTTGAGGATTTTCTTGGGGTAGTTTGATTGGTTTAAAAGCATATTTCAGGGCTTAGAATGAATCCTACTCATTAGAAAAAGGACTTTACGACCTGTCAAGGGACTTTTAGGGATGCAAAAAGGGACCAAAGTGGGAAGTGATTTTGATTGCCACTCATGGTCAAAACATTCCTTTGCTCACGAATTAGAAGCGGTGGTCAAGTCACCCTAAGAATTATCATATTCATGAGCCTTGGAAGGACCTCATTTTCCCTGGAGATGGTTCAGTTATCTTTGTTTTTCCATTTTCTTTTTGTTCAAACTTTCAGTTATGTTTATTTAAAACATAAAAAGAAAAGCAACTTCAAGACTATAAGCAAGTAAAACAGTTCATAAGAATTCAGCTTGCAAGCTAACTGAGTCACTTATTTGACTTCTCTGAGAGATTGGTTAGCTTGCTTATCAGGTCCAACTTCCTCTTTTGTATGTCCTTTTCATCCCGCTATTTTTTATCTGTTTTTTTTTTCATTTTTATGACACTCTCAAGTAGGGTAAAGGTTAGACAGTGCAATTTTGGAACCCCTGTCGAAATTTTCCATCAAAACGGAATAACTCTGCTTAGCCGTGACTTGGAGCGCTATCTCTTGAAGCCGTTTTTGTATTCCAATGATAGGAAACGTTGACACAATATCTAGTACACCCAGATAAGAAAAGAACATTTAATTCAGTCAGTTTCATGTTTTCGACAAGAAAGGAGTTCCTGACAGTTTTCCATTTATGTAATGTTCAAACTACTATTACTTGGTTATCTATTGAAAAAGAAGTTGGGATTAGCTCCTAGAACCATGTCATAAAAATATCAAAAGTGACCCCCCCCCCAAAAAAAAAACAAGCTATGTTTCAGATAAAACTAAGAATCTGCATATGAAACTAAAATCCATTAAATCAAATATAATGACAATAAACTTCTTAAATTTCTTGAAATCCACTCCTGTTTTCCTAGACTGTATCCCTTCTAAAATGTTAGTGAAACAATTTTGTTATACCAAATACTACATACTAGAAACAATTTTATTAGTTTTCTTACTTTCCTTTTTGCATAGTGTTTTATACTTTTATACATTATACAAAGTTGAAGAAAAACAAAGAAACAAGAATATACGTGTTGAATACACCAGGTTCCACCCACAGGTATTCCTCAAGTATTGCGACACGTGTCGAATACACCAGGTTCCGCCCACAAGCATTCCCCAAGTATTTTGACACATGCCAAGTTGGGTTCAAAGTTGCGTCTAAAACAGGTAACTTTTTTGTTGTGTTGATTTTGTAGGTGAAAATACTCTAATTTTGGAAAATCAGAGTTGTTTACCCTTTTCTGATAAAACTTCAACTTCTCATCAAACAGTTAGATTCCTAGATGGTTTTCCTACAACCAGAAATCTTTAAATTAGGACTTCTGGAGTACAAAAACTGTTTTTTTTTTTAACAAAAACTCAAATCATCAGTACCTTTACCCTAAGGAATTGGCCAAGGCAATGTCCACAGAATCCTTTGAAACCACCACTCTCTGTAAGCAATTGGTGGCCTTTTTCAAGAGAGCATCAACAATTGCTCTTTTTTTGTTTTTTTAAGGGCCCCTTTTTCTTGCAATGATTCCTCCAGTCTATCTAACTCTCTTTTTTTTGCTAGAGATGTCAACTATGTTTAGCTCCCTTTCTTTCTTTTGGTCTTGGACACTTTGTTCAAAATCTTGTTCTTTTGCTTTGCTCTCCACATAGTCTTAGTATTTTAACCAAGCCAACCTACTCAAAGTCAACAACTCTTTGCAAATATAAGAAACCTTTTGGGTTTGCCTCTATATATGTTCAATTCTTCAATTGCACATAGCTTTGCATATGGGACTCTTTCTGACACGGTGGCTCTGTCCAACAGAAGAGATCTTCCCAAGAGTAAAAAATCCTTCTCTATTTAAGCACTGCCATGCTATAATGCCAATGCAGCTTTTACAAGCTATGACAAAAAAGTATACTTTTGCCCACCAAAAGCATCTGTCATAGAGAAGTTTTGATGCCAGTAATTGTCAACAGGTGATGACGTTGGTTCTACTGAGTTCTTGGCTTATAGCAATATCCACGCACTTTTAACATCATCAACACTTACTCTTACCAGGATTTATTGACCAAGCACAAGTATATCTGATGGACTTCTAGCTCTTTTCCTTTCTGTGAGATCCAAGCCCATAAGCAAGATAGATATTAGAAGAGATGGGGCAATTCTTGATTGTGTTTGGCAGCTACCTTGAAATACCTTCACGCCCTTTGACTGAACCCTTGTCTGTCTACCAAGGTGAGTTCCTGTCCATCTAACACAAGCTCAACCTGCTCACCTACAATAGTGTCCAGCAAATAGTTGTCCAAGCTCTCAAGCAAACTGGTAGAAATTTCATCAGCAGAAATGAGAATGTTGGGTTTCAATAGTCTCACTACAAAAGTGAGAAGTAAGTTTTTTCGGATCAACACAAAGAGTGTGCACAAAAGTTCTGCAAGCATACATTTTCTTTTTTGGTAGCTTACGATCTTGAAGTACTTTGCTAACAATGCAACATTCTTCAAATGTTTTTTTGATGGCACGCGATGCAAAAAATGCTTGAAGAGTGCTGGCCACTGATCAATCACTCAGCAAACAAGAGGACCCAAAATCAGGCACCTTTTTGAGATGTGCTGAATGAAACTATTGTATGGGACACCTTTCTTTTTCTGGCAATCTCAAATATCCTCATATCTTGCAGGCCAGTCAAGCAAAAAATACCTCAAGATGACAACAAAGTTGGATGACTCCTCTCCAAATTCCTTGAGCCCTTTCATGAATCCATTGTGCATAAAATGGATGTTACATGTTCCAATGTTTGCAAGCTCTTTTGAAGACTTTTTCTTCTTCCATGCATTCATTTGCAACAAAACTTACTGAACTTAGGCCCCTTGCTGCCTATCATTATTACTCTTTCAAGAGGCATTTTCCGGCTCCCAATGCATGCCATCATTTTTTTTTACAACATCCTTGCCAGTTGCCTGTCCTATGAAAAACATCATCAGATGGTGGCTCACAACTGGATCTCAACAATCTGTAGCTCTTTTTTCATTCACTGTTTGTAGTTTTGTTGTATGCAAGGACGAAATGAGCTTCACCAATGTTCTTTATAAGATTCTGTTTACAGTCTGGGTGAAGGTTATCAAGTTATCAAGCACATAGCTTTCTTGACATTCATCACAATTGCAGGGGTAACTTACCATTGAACAGGCCTTCAAAGACATAAATGATTCCATCACACAAAGCTGTAGACATCAAAGCTTGCAAGGACTTCAGTACCCACATGATTTCTCCTTTGTATGCAGCATCTTTGTAAAAAAAAAAACATAAGTTTTACCTCAATTGCTAGCTGATTGCTCTTCTGATTGGGACTGTTGCCTAGCAGATCCACATAATCGTAATTGCTACGAATTAAGAGGGATTACAACCCGTCTATTCAGTTGGTCCAAAGAAGAATGCTGATTGAAGGTTTAAAAGCCTTTGCAACAGCTAAAGTTTTTCCTGCATATTCTGCAGTACCAAGAAAACTCATGATCACCAATCCTACACTATTAGTTTATATTTCTGCAATTCATGACTCCTTTAGTTAACCAATAGCAACAAAATTTGCAGTCACCAACTGTCTTTCCTAAATAAACTTAGGAGACTCAAAAGACAAGTAGGTTTAAACACAGCAGGAAAAATACTTGAGCACATTATCACCCAGCCAACATGGTTTTCAACCAGGAAAGTCTATAGAAAAAATTTTTCTGGAGACTTATGGTATTATAACAGACCTGATTGATCAGAGCTTACCTGTGGATGTCTTATTGCTTGACCTTGCAAAAGTATTTGACAAAGTTCCACATCTACACTTGAATAAATAAAACTCATCTTGTGTGGAATTAATGCAGACCTTGTGGGCTGGATCTTAGCTTTTCTTACAGATAGAACACAGAGAGTGAGGCTTTTTACTAATGAAGAATAATCAATCTTCTCTGAGAGATGCAGAGTCACCAGTGGTGTCCTGCAGGGTAGTGACTTAGGACCTACCCTATTCAATATCTATATAAACAATATTTTTCAATTTAATACAACTCATCTAACTCTCTATGTAGATGACTCAAAATTGTTTGGTGCAGTCAATCATGAGTCACTTTAAGCAGATCTTGACCATATTCAAAAATGGGCAAAAACATGGCACATAGGCTTTAATATTGACAAATGTAGTGTTATTCATTTTGGCAAGTCCAACCCAGGTATCAAGTACACTATGGCCAATCTAGCTATAAATAACATTCAAGAGCAGAAAAGTGTGGATGAAGAAAGGAATCTTGGAATCATTGTTGACGACCAGTATAAATTCCATTCAAAGTGCAAAAAGACTGTGTCTCATGCAAACTCTGTCCTAACACTCTTAAAGAAAACTATTTCCAGTAGGTCTCCCTATTTTTTTGTGAGGTTGTACAAGGCCCTTATGAGACCAGTACTTGATTTTGGAATGTGCATAGCATCACCAGGGCACAGGGGTGATGTACAGCTTCTGGAAGGAGTGCAAAGGAGAGCCACAAAGGCAGTATCTAAGATGAGAGACAAGCCTTATGATGAACATTTAAAGGAGCTTAAATTATCTACACTGGTTTACTGACAATAAAGAGCTGATATGCTTATGACACATAAGCTTACTTCACAAGAACCCCCCCCCCCCCCAATTCATTTGCCAATTTCCCAAAATATTGGCACTGACAAGAGAGGACATTAAAAGAAGCTGTTAAACCATCTGTCAAAAATTGACACCAACTACAGTTTTTCTCCTGCCACGTAGTAAACCACTGGAATAGTCTGTCAAATAAAACAGTCTCAGCACCCAATAATGTAGTGTTCAAAAAGTCAGTGGATGTTGAATGGACTGGTGTTCAATGGGAGTACCAGTGGGATGCATTTGATGTTTAATCATTCACATCATCAAGTATGAATCATGTAACAGATCCCATTGGATCTTAATTTGCTCCAAAGTGCAAACTAAGGTAATTAAGTACAATATTTTTGTTACTTGAATACTCTACTTTTGGTACTCTCCTCTTCTCACTCAACATGCTATTAGTTTATTAACAAACATTTAGAAGGAAAGAACATATAGTTTGTATCATTGGAATACAAGTCAATTCAAACAAATTCATACAGGTATGGTTCATTTTGTGAAGCTACAGGAAATTATCTATCCTTGAATGTTACCATGATATGACCAATCCATCCCACTCACCCAATAGACCAGTGTTACTCTTCCCTTGAATGGTATGACAATGTGACCCATGAATCCCACCACCATATAGGCCCATTCTGTGCTGTTATTAGCTGCCAATGTTTACAATAGTTAATAGACACTTTGGCCACAGACAAAGTTCCCACTGTTTTGCTGCTTCTTTCTGAACTTCAACAATTTAACCAAGAGATCAGTACAACCAGATTTGTGGAGAACCTATATTATCTACAGTGGGTCTTTCAAATATATTATGCTTCAGTTTTCAAATGTACCATGCTTCAACATAGGGAATTTTAGGGACTAATTTTCGAGCCCTGATACTTGTGCTGCCTAGCTGCAATATGTTCAAGAGCTTTGGAATTAAGATAGTTAACATAGGGCTCCATGTGTTTTGGACTCTGAATCTAAGTTGGCTGCTATGTTGTCTCATGAGATGCCCAAATTTGCCAGCTATGATCTTGTCCTTGTGGGGGACTTTAACCTTCCTGAAATACAATGGATTGATGGATCTGGTTTTTGTAATAGAGATTCTCCTTTTTTTTCTTCCCTTTCTGATATTTCCCTCTGTCAAACAATCTCACAACCAACTCATTACAGGGAAGGTCAAATTTCCAACATTTTTGATCTGGTTATACTCAGTAACCCTGACCTTATTATTAAGAATGTAATAACCAATAACCAATATTGGTAATAGCAACCATGTAGTAGTTATTTCAGAGCTATGTCTGCCTACCAAACAACCTTCCTCTAAGCAAAAAAAATATGTAAACTACAAAATATTGTCTGGTAAACTTGCCAAAGTCAACTGGAAAACGCTTATCACTGATGATATTGAGGAGAGTGGGTCAAATGTAAAAATGGAAATTCTAAATGTAGAAAAGTCATGCACCCGAATTTTTCAGGTAAAACAGACAAAAAGTTTACATTTTTTTAACTACTAAAATAAGCAAGCTAATCAATCAAAAACACAGAGCATGGAATTGCTATAGAAAAAATAAGACCACAGAAAATTATCTATTCTTCAAATCTATTCATAATCAATCAACAAACCAAATAAAGGAGTTGAAGAGAAGGTTTGAGGAAAACCGGCTGAGGAATTTAAGGATAATCCTAAATCTTTCTGGTGTTATGCCACTCAAAAATGTAGCAGCAGACGCACAATCCCAGATATCCTGCACAATAGTAAATCAGTTTGTACAGTTTTGTGTCAACCTCTTTCCCTGCTGTTCAATTTATCATTAAGTCTTTCTAGACTACCCCAGGACTAAAAAACTGTATATATCATTCCTATTTTTTAAAATGTAGAAAGGATCTTGCAGAAAATTATTGACCCATCAGCATGCCATCAGCAGTTGTTAAGGTTCTTGAAAGAATAATCAATTCTGCAGTTGTTAAACATCTTGAAGCAAATAATGTCTTACACAGTACACAACATGGTTTTTGTTCTGGAAGATCTGTTGACACCAATCTCCTCAAATCATATGATCACATCACCAAGTTGCTTGATATTGGGGCGCCTGCTGACATGATTCTGCTTGACTTTTCTAAAGCTTTTGACAAAGCGTGTCAAAATTGACTTACAATTAAATTATGTGCAGAAATGCTTGAAGAGAAATCCCTGCTCTGGATCCTTGATTTTCTTCATTTGAATAATCAATGTGTTCAGTTATCTGACAACTCTGGTAATCATATTCTTTCTTCCTCAACATGTGTTCTGAGTGGAGTTCTGCACAGAAGTGTCTTGGGTCCTACACTATTTAATATCTTCATCACAAATACTCTTTCCATTATTAGCAGTAAATAAACTCTTTATGCAGATGACCTGAAGCTTCTTGGACAAGCTTTGTCCTGTGAAGATCATGCCCAGCTACAAAATAATCTTCAACTGCTGGGCCAATGGGCTGAGGCCTGGATTTTTGAATTCAATGTTGCCAAGTGTCATATCATTCACTTTGGCAAACTGAATCCTTGCTGCTCTTATTTTTTTTAGGCCACCTACTCTCCTCTGCAAATAATGAGCAAGATCTTAGTGTCACTATTGAAAATGAACTAAAATTCAGCACTGATGCTAAGAGGTCTGCTGCTGGGGCTAGTTTGACCTTGGGACTGATTAAGCATACTATTTCCTCTTGTTCCCCTAAAATCATCAGTCTTCTTTATAAGGGGCTTGTGCATCCTAAGCTTGAAGTTGGGATGTCTCTTGCCTCTCCATATTTTAAAAAAGATATAAAATTTCTTGAAGATGTGCTGAGACTTGCTAATAAAGTGATATCTGACATGCAAGAGCTTTCCTTTCCTGTAAGAGTATCAAAGCTGAATCTCCCTACACTTGTTTACAGGAAAAATAGAGGGAATACTACTTTAGCCTTTGAGTTATTGAGGGCTAATATACTCCCAGCATTATTCCCTATTGTTGGTACCAATTCAAGAACTAGAGGTCATCATCTGAAATCGTCAAGCAGCCTACAATTTCTAGAGTCTGTACTCAATTCTTCTCAACAAGTATTGTCAATAATTGGAACAAACTATCTAATGATACAGTTACTGCTGAATCTGTTGATGATTTTAAACAAACACTAGATGCTGAGTGGTCCTCTAGAGAGTGTAAACTTAATTAGGATGCTATTGAAGATGGAACAGCACTTGGTCACCAGTGAACCTGCATACAACTAGGGTAAAAAACCAGTATCCAATTAAGCCAAATTATGTAATGCTAAAACCCTCACATCTTTTTACCACAGAGGAATGGAGAAGGATTGAGTATATTAATGAATAGCTAAAAGTCTAAGCTATGCATTAATATAGTTATTATTCAAATTATTTAAGATCAACCAGTTGAAACTATTAGTTTATTGACTTACCTGCAGTGACTTCTTTTTGGAAATACCAATTATCCTATTTTGGTGTATATATCCGTTAGTGTTTCAGTTCTATTCATATATTAACAGAAAGCTGATTTTCTTCTGATTCTAGCAATGTAACTTTTATTGCTTGATATTTATTCTATAAATCACAAATATTCAGATATAATTTTCTTTTCAATTGCTTTTGAAAACAGACCACATTTTCAATTTATGCTGACAAATCATTGGTGAAAATTTGACCAAGAAGGTGGGGTTCTTGTTACTTCCCTCACATTGCTTCATGTTGTAGTAAAAAAGGTGGTCCAAAAACCCATTGCTATTTTTCTGGAATGCCAAAGAAAAGTGGTCTTTCCCAAAAAGATGTCTTTTACCCTAGTCATCATTCCAGAGCTCTACAAGGAGAAACCCTTAGATTGCTCCTAGCTGCAATTTAAGGTATAAGAGTTCATAGCAGTTGATGGTGAAATCAACCCTAAATTCTTCTAGAGGCATGCATCATCCATAAATCATAGGCTAACTAACATTAGCCTATACTTGGCAATCAAACACATCAGTCATTCTGTGAGCCAATTTAAAATTCTAATAAAATAACCAGCCTTCTAAATAACACTTTTAGTTGAATAGCCTAGGCCTACATCATTACTGGAAGCATCTCAAGTAATCCTTCTTACCCAGATCACAAACCTTAAAATGTCTAACACTAGGGGATCTAACAGGATTTGTCCTCAGCTCATAATGCATCAAATCATTATGCAAGTTCATTATACCCTTGTAAGACTTTTTCAGCTACCCCTTAAACTTGCCAAGGTCCCAGGTGAATAAAAATGGGCAGGCATAATTTTTATTCACTAAAATGTAAAGAAAGGATGATCCTAGCCTACCAATTAAAGGCTGGGGGGATATATCAATATTAGTCCTTTACTTCTCAGGATCTAAGACTGTATGCGCTGGTTTTTTTGTAGTTAGGCCTACTTTCAGTATAACTGCATCATAGGCTAACTCCCCCTGCCAATGCAAAAACCTTCCTGCAGCTTAACATAAGATTTATTTCCATCCCTCAACTTTTTTCATACTGGTCAACAACTTTTAAAGCTCAAAGAGCCCAGTAGCTATGATTTTATCAAAAGGTCTAGCAAATAAAAATAATACATAAGCAATTTTTTCAAAAGTCGAAAAACGCTAAATGTTTCTTCTTTTTCTTAGAGTAGGTAAAGGCAGGGTTGCCAGAAAGTCAAACAAAAAACAAGCCCGAGCCTTTGAAAAATAAACGAAAATACGCCTGAGCCTTTGAAAACCAAGACTGCTATCATGGTAAGTTCATAAACTTCTAAAATTGCCCAAATTTGTGTGTTTCACAACAATTTTCGGTGCTGCAGTCAAAAAAAATTTTTTGCGTGTCGTGCTAAAATTTTTTCCGTATTTTTTCTCCAATACTTTTAATTTTTTTCTCAATACATTTTTTTTTACAATTTTTCTCCATACTTTTAAGTGAGAATTGTATTCTTTATATATTTCTTATTCAGTAGCTCTGCTCTAAGACTAATAGACCTTGATTTCTAGTTTAGTGACTTTTTGCTGTCTTGGAAAATATTCGAGTCAGGTGAATGAATCTTTCAAGAATGCATCAAGATAATAATTAATAATCTCTTAGGAAAATATTTTGAAATACTTACCTCCACCTCCTTCTCCCTTTAGAAGGCACTGATATTTGATGACCTTAAACAATCCTTGTGAAACCTTGCAAATTAAATAATTATACATAACACATTTTGATTGTAATTCAACTTTACTTCCTCCCCCCACCCCAATGTGCAAAAATATAGGCTAGCCTACCCCAAATTCTGTATTTCCAATATATTTTCTGTTTCTTGATTGTGTCATTATTGATTCAATTTTTGGGCAGATTGTTAAGACAAGAATGAGTGTAAAAATGAGCAGGAAATATGTAAGGTAAAATCCTAAACAAGTTACTTTTTTATATCTTGGAAGAGTTAGGTTAGGAAAACAAAACTTTTAGTGATGAATCCAGGGCCAAAAA
This sequence comes from Artemia sp. Qi Xiang Cuo, assembly GCF_049724085.1. NCBI lineage: Eukaryota > Metazoa > Arthropoda > Branchiopoda > Anostraca > Artemiidae > Artemia > Artemia sp. Qi Xiang Cuo. The sequence continues at coordinate 18,752,999 of NC_142804.1, forward strand.
TATACTCTGGGAAGGTGTTGTCATTCTACTATGTTAAATCCCTTCTGATTTTTAAGTCTTGGAATTTTGACAAAACAACATTATATCTTAATTTTGAGTTTCTTTTTCTCTGGTTTTAGTTTGAAAATGCAATGCCTGTTATTGGAGTAGAATTTTAAGCCTTATCAAGGGTTTTTTCCTAAATTTAGGAAATGTATTTCCAGGTCTTTGAAACTTCCCAAATTTGTATTGAGCCAAGTTGTAAAGCTGAAAACACTTTTTTGTGCTTTTTTTTAAGCAAAAGATCTATTCTGCATGGTTTCACTAATATAAAACAAAGTTTTTTAAAGGTCATCAAAGGTAAGTGCCATCTATTGGGGAAAGGTGTAGAGATGGGTTGGCTACTTCAAAATGTCTTTTAAGGACATACTTTAGTCTGTAAGCCCATCTCAGAAAGCTTCATTTTTGTAACCTAACCCCTTCCCAAGATAGCAACAATCAGCTTGTCTAGAATTTTACTATATATAAATCAGACTATATTTTTGCATGGGTGCCCATAAGGAGGAACAAGGGGGGGGGCACCTTCACCTTAGTACTCTTAACATCAGTATTTACAGTAAATGTAGTTGTAGCACTAAACGTATACACTTAGTGCCTTCTGGCTATTTCAAAATCCCCCACAATGTACTCTTAAAGATCTAACTTATTAATCTAAGTTGTTCTTGAGATATTGCTTTGTCACCTTTTTGAAAGTCCATATGCACATATTTTGTTTTGATTTAGTTCAATGTCTGCCTAATTATTTCTTGTTTTTGATTACTGCGGATTTTGTTATATTCTCTTTCGACTATTACTCTGAGGGTTGTGTGGGGGGGGGGGTGGCATTCTCAAAGTCATAATTTCTGGGCATTTAAACTATGCTGAACAAAATGGCTGTCTCAAAATTTTGATTGGATGTGTTTGGGGAAGTGATTGACGTTGGGGAGGGGAGCTGGCTGCCCTTCATGAGTTCTTTTTGAAGTTCCTACGACATTTATTTCTTAAGAAGTACCTTGGTCTAAAAAACAAAACAATACATTGTACCACCATCCCTCTTTATTTAGGCAGCACCATTGTGCTGTCTGTGAAATTTTGTCTTGAGATTTCATTATACAGCACTGGAAGTGCCGATTAGACCAGGTAAGCCCCCCTATAATTCCGCCTATCGGCACCCATGTATATTTGCACAATAGGGGAGGGGGTAAATTATAATAAACTTGCAGTTAAAAAGTGTTAATTGCAACAGTCTAGAGAAAGACATGTAGAGAAGGAAACATGTTAAGAAAACAATTCATAATATGCAGAATAAAATCTCAGGGTCAAGGTCTTGCCGGGGAACGAGCAGGGTTGCCGCCAGACCATAAAATTTCGTAACGTCCAAACTCTTAAAAACGTAACATTTTCGTAACTTTTGCTACGAAAGTCTACTTTCAAGGCAGGGTGCCTTAATTTTGCTATCAAGAGCGGTACTTAAAGGGGGAGGGGACATTGTTGCCTGTATAATTTAAAAAATATATTTTTACGTAAAATCATTAAAAATCCTCCCTCTAACTTTTAAAAGGTGCCTAAAAAGTATATAATAACAACAATTCATGCTTCCTTACCTTGAGGAAATTCCTATTTATTCAACTGCCAATGCTGCTTCCAGTTTATCTGCACAACAGAAAGACACCCTCCCCCGATGTGTGTATATAACCCCAGGCTACTATTTTGTTTATTTGGTTGTTTGTGTTTTTAATTGCCATTATTGGAGTTTTAAACCAAAAGTTGATGAGAAATACGTACAATATAAAAGGCAAATCAATAAACACAGAACAATTTTGAGTTTTTCGGAAAAGAAGATAACCAACTAGATTTGTTTTTGTTAAATTTCAATAAAAACAGTCTTAATAAATCCAGATTCTTAAAAACACCCAAAAAATCATTTTAATCGCTCCCTTCCCGTCTAATATTTTAGATTGGATCGGTCTCCGTCTCAGTCTCACGTGCTCAAGCTTCAAACTTACATGGCTTCAACATGAAGATTTGAGCAATTCCGAGTCTCAGAGTTTTTGTTTCGTTTTTATTTTATTGAACAAAAAATATTTCAATCATTGTCTTCAGTTCTTATACGAAAAAAGCGGTTATTTTACATAAATTGTCCTTTTCCCTTTCTAATTTGAATCGTAACTCCCAACCAAAATAAAGCAAGAAATAAAAGAAGAGCTCATAAAATTCAACCCCAAGAATGTTACCGTAAAGCTGTTTTTACCGGTCTCACAAGTCTAGGCACGTACAAAGAATTTGTATGGGAGGAGGTCAAACAATAAAAACAAAAATTAAACTCATTTTTAAAATGAACTAAAAAGTAGAGAGTTATTGTTTTTCTCAAGAATATATGAATATACTTGAACATGAGGGTTACAAAAAGCATTGAGTTTTACATAACATAAACATCGAATTTACCTAGGTTTTAAATGCATAAAAGGAAAAAGTCAATGAGTTGAGGAAAACAAATGATAAAGATCAAATTATGCAAAAACGAATCGATTTTTTGCCAGGAATTTTCACTTATATTTATAGATTCTGGAAAATTTTTTTTTTAATATTTTAATTTTCCAATTGAAAAAAATATAAATGTCTCATCCAAGATTAAACCTAAGTTAACACCGCCTCGGGACGTGATCAACTGTCAAAATCCCATATAAAATGAGCAAGTTTTTTATATAACCTGATAGTTTGTCCACCCAATAGGAAGGGGGGGTTTGAGGTTGTTACGCAAAGAATAATATTATCATCGGTACTTGTCAATTAGCTGGTACACACGCAAGATAGATGCTAAAGGAAACTAGTCAAACGGGTATCAGTCAATAAAGAATTGTATAGCAAAGCTTGGTTTGTCATAGCGTTTACAATATTTAAACTATTGTTTTTTTTTGGGGTTTAGGGGGGAAAAAGTGCCTAGGCTAGGTTACGTATTTAATATATACTGTGGTTCAGCCCGCACCCCCTAAGGTGCAAATATATAGCCCAATTTTGTTTCTAAAATATTATATTTTCATCATATTTTTTTCATATTTTGTTTTTTTAAGCGAAGTGGTATTTTCTCATCCTAATAACTGAGTGATTGCGTGATAAGACTAATGACCGCGATGTGAAAGAATGTCGATACTCGTGTCAGCGTAATGAAAATGGGAACAGCGGATTTTTTCACTGTGGAAACAAAAATAGATTACTCAGAAAATGTGAAACTTTCTCATTTTTCAAAAGCGTAACATAATTGTAACATAAATTCAAAAACGTAACAAAAGTGTAACGTTTTTAGGACCGTAACATACAACGTACCGTTTTATTTAAAATGTACCAAAAATGGTCCAAACGTAACCTCGGTGGCAATCCTGGGGACGAAAAAATTTCGTAACGTCCAAACAGATGAAAGCATAACTTTTCCATAGCTTTCGATAAAAATTTCTTCAAGGAAGGGTGCCTTTATTTCGCTATTAAGTGTAGTAATTAGAAGGGAGAGGAGGCAGCCATTTCCTGTATATTTCATTTTTTTACGTAATCTCATTAAAAATTCCCCCTCGTAATTTTAAGAAGTATCTTTATTGTAATGTAATTACAAAATTTAAACCTCCCTTCTCTCTCTTCTAAATTCTAATAAATTGCAACTCCTTTTTATTTTTCCAACAAAAATCTTCATGCATTAACAAAATTCGAGTTGATTAACGTGAAATCCGATTTTTTCTCAAGCAATTTCAAATGACTCTTTGTTCCCTTGCTAGAATTATTTTCGATTGAATTCAAAACTAAGTGTTTTCACAAATACAAGACACAATATATGATTAGTTCCTTATACAACCAAGTAAAAATAACCAATTCGGGAACATGGCTTACATGAGAGTTTATTCTTTCCACTCTCTTTCTGTCATTAAATGGGTACCTGAGGTTTCCCATGAATTTGGGTCAGAAATCAATCTTCTAATGTGCAACAATTCAGAAATTGTTTTCAGATTGAGTCTATGCGTAGTGGGGTCTTTATTATTTTAAACTCAGAAAAATGACATTCTCTTCCAGTACATGAATCAATTTTGCATGCATTTTTTGAATAGTTTTACTAGTATGCATTTATTTCACAAGTTTTATAGGGATACCATAAAGATCTTATGGGAGACGCTCCCCTATGCCGGGTAAAGGAAGTAAAGCGTCGAACCCCGTTAAGGCACGTGGTATTCTTCTGATGAGCCCTAATGAAACGTTACTACTTGGAAATATTTCGCTAGATTTAAGGTGCTTTTGCTTGTAAATTTACAATGACTTGCATTTAATGATGACGACTTTGCATGGATTTGGACATTTGGATATGGTTGACGGTTCGGTTGTACTGTTTTGTCCTAGGTAATTGGATAGATGAGTAAGGTTAAAGCCTCGTTCAAGTGCACACTTATCTCAATTGCTGGAGTAGGATAACAGTCCTTTTCATATTCTTCTCTCTCTCTCTCTCTCTCTCTCTCTCTCTCTCTTTTTGTTTTGTTTAGCAAATTAATTATCTCTAAAACATTATAGAATGCTTAACATCTAAACCTGCCTCATTTTTTATAAGAGAAGCACTTCTACATTCCGTTTTAAAGTTTCCAAAATCGATATAAAGGAAACATTATTTAAACATCTTAAACATAGAAATAATTGGCTTTACTTAATAATTGACTTACATTTATTGTTGACGACTTTGAATGGATTTGGACATTTCGATTTGGTTGACGGTTCGGTTATACTGTTTTGTCCTAGGTGATTGGATAGTTTAATGGGGGGGGGGGGTTTCAATAATTAAAAAGGTTTTGTTCTTATATTCTTTGCTTGATTCCTTCTATTAATTGTTTCTAACATTTGAAGAGAAGAGAAAGTTTAACATTTGAAGAGAAAGTTTGAGAATTTAGCTCTGTTATATCTTCCAATTTAAGGTTTTTGAAACATGTTTCTGAACAAAGAGCGAAATTTTAACTTTGGGCCTTTGTTAGTACATTACAGGTGTGGGATATATTCACTTGTTCATGAACTTTTGGCGATTTATGGTTCCAGTTTCGCTTGATTATATTAGAAATTATCCTTGAGTCATTCATACTTCGTATAAATGTTCGTTTTTATTTTATTAATTTTAGTTAAACACATATGCTCACTAGTGAATAAAGCTTGACTTTCGCGAATAACATGTGGTTTACTATGCTACATTTCTTATTGGGGGGGGGGGAATAAGGACTATCAGGGACCCAAGGTCGTAACTGGTTTATAAGGTTATTAAAAACTATTAAATACTGTTTTGTCATAGGAGCATCTATGAATTACCAAAATTTTTGGGAGAATCTTCCTATTTTTATATCAATTGGTTAGTTTGTGATTAGTATTGGTTGCCAGTATATACTTTGACAGGCCTATATTGGCTTAATTTTGACCTACTCGTCTTAGCGATATGTTGCGTGATTTGCGTCTTTTATGAGAACCCATAGAAATTGAATTACGGTTGTTTTTTTTTGCAATTTCTTTAGAATTAGGTTTTGCCTCTTTCTTAAGGGTAGCGATGGCTCAGATTAATCTCAAAAACTCTCTTTAACGGAAGGGTTTATGATTTTTTTTTTCGGATTCTTTTCTTTAAGGCCTATTATCTATTGTCTGTTTTCTGAAGCAGAATGTATCTGCTATTGCCAAATAGATATTAGCCTAACTGCACATTGCCACTTTTTATTTTTTTATAACGCCACAATGAATCTATGATTGATTGACGCAAGGGTCATTTTCATGATACAAGCTATGTGGTTGTCCTTTAAATATTGTGTTTATTTTCTTTATCCGTGAATTACGATATTTTAGGAATTAACTGATTGGTTTTATGCTTTTACCCTTCTGGTAGGCTATTTTAGTAAATTATTTGTCTTATACATATATAATATACGACTGATTGCTGAATTGTAAGCGAATAATTTTATTCGAGACTAGTTTTGCATTTGGCTTTGCCGTTTGTGATTATCTTCCAATCACAGTTCAAAACCTCTCGAAAGTTAAGAAATTGCCTGGCCTAAGAAAATTTTTTTTTATTCTTATTGTTACAGGTTATTCTTTATACTTCAATTGCGCGGCTCTTTCGTACTCTTTTACTCGTTTTAAGGTAGTTTATGTTGAATTTATTGCTGCAATTGTTGGGGTTTTTGATGATTATTTTGCCCTTTGCATATCGGCTGTAAGCGTTCTACTGTTTTTGATAATTATTGCAAAACTAATGTGGCATTTAGCTAATCGTTAGTTACGATTTTAATTTATGGTACAACAATTTTTGTCAGAGAAAATACATTCTCTATAGTTGGTCATCAAAAATTGAAAAATTAATCAATGTGCGTCCTTTTTTCGCATTAATTTTATCTTACTTGTGACTCCCAGATACAACACTTTGGAACTTTGATAGCTATTTTCATGTATTTTTTGCTTTATGGAAGGTTTCTATTTTCGCTTCTCAAGACTGTCTAATCTGCGCGAGTGACACAGGATTAGATGCTACATAGCGTGGACAGTTTGTCGAAATAATTTTATTCAAGGTACTAGTCACACTTGACTTAAAAGATATGTGAATTAACTTTGGATTATGCCGCACAAGAAATCGAGATTTCTAAAAGAGGAAACAAAAGAGAAAATCTTTTGTTTTTACTTACGGACTTATCTCCTATTAAAGATAATATCGCTTTTCTATAGGTTGGAGTTTACGTGTCAAAATTAGCACTTTAAATTCTACAATTTTGATTTATTTTTACGTTTAGGGTTACTAAAATTGTTGTTTTGCGTCAATTCTCTAGCAATTAATTTCCTTTGTTCATTTAGGTTTCGGAACGGAACTGTATATTATTTTATTTATTTTGGATTATTCCACACCACTCTATAATCAATATACGATCAAATATATGGTTAAGGATATATCGAAGATATCAACTTTTGAGATCAAACTATATTTTCCAATCTCCTCATTTTTACCGGGGCCAATTTTTTTGCCGCAGGGGTTGGCGTTTTTTTTTCTTGTTATTTAAGGGACATTTTGGTATGGTAAATTAATTATTAGTTTTTTAGGCGAAGGGGCTATTAATTATAGTTATGCGATTAGTTCAGAATACGCATCCGTACACGGGTCAGCTATTTTTCTTGTTGATAAAAAGATGAAAAGGGAATGTAGTTTAATTCGAGGACATTATGCTTAGGTGATCCGACTATACTACCAAAAATTTTAGTGGATTCAACTACGTTTGGAAATTACGGGATTTGATTATCGTTGGAAGTTATTGTATCGACGCTTTACGTGGGGTCATTTGAACTGTATACGCGATAAATGACATCTGAGGTAAATATTATGATATACCTTGAAGAATCACGACGTTATTTTTCCGTTTAATTTATGAAAGGTGCTTGGTGTCATTTGTAGGCCCCTTTTTTTGATGACTTTTATTTGAAAGAATACTTCTAGTTACTCCTTGTACTAAAGCCCTTTTTGAGTTTTATTGTGAAAACTGGTTGCTAAGATTTGGCATTTTACTTAGGGTTACTTGGACTGCGTAGACAATTTATAGCATTGAAAGAAGTGGTCGGAATTTAGTACTAGAATTGCCAAGGGAGGTTTTTTTTTGTCTCGCTTGGTGAATTGCAAGGGTCTTTAAATCATTAAACTTATTTTAAACGTCAGAAGAATGCTTTTGGTTCTAGTTGGCTATTAAAAATTTTTTTTTTTATTAAATAGGGATGATTTTTTTTATAATTTAATCTTCTCGTCATCACATATCTTGCATATGGATTGATGATCCATGTATGTTATCAAGGAAAAGGTACATAATCTTACATAAAATTAATTTTGATTAAGGAAACATATTTTTTTGCCAAATTCTTGAGTTCACCTATATGCTAACAGATCATGCCTCACTAAGAAACGTTGGTTACAATTAATGCGATAAAAACTTGTACTTATTTCTTTTGCCGAACATGAACTATAGGTTTTCGAGTATTTTATGAATTTGACAGCGAGTTAGGATTGCTACTTCCGGTCATTTTTTCTTGTGATTAAATTTGAACTTCTTTATTAGTTATTGAAAGAATATTATTCTTGTTGATCTTAGGGTTAAAGTTTTTTTTTGGGGGTCTTGCTGTGAGAAGCGGTTATTAAATATTTAGGTAACTAATTTTGCGTTTTGTATGTTTTGCTGTGGTGCTAATAATGATAATAATGAAATATTTCTAGAATAGGGTTATACTTTGACCTTTCGCCTAAACGGGTAACCAAGATTTCCGATGCCGCAATAATAAGGATACCAAATATGTCTTATGACGGAGGTAAGTCCTCATCATGGTTATGATAGACCTCCATCATATGCCACAGTTAGGACATTCTGGGATTTGTGTTCGATTATATTGTTGGTATGCGGTTTTTTGAATTTGGATAGGATATCCCATAAAGTTAATTTCGGAAGAAGTAGGATTGATCCTAAAAGACCCTTAGTATTTTGAACCTCGAAATACAAAAAAGATCAAGCCTCTCGAGGCTCGAAACACCAAAAGCCTCCTCGGATCCACATTTGAATACTTATTTTCATGCACTAAATACAATTATATGCCAAGTGTTCCTCTAGGCCCTTGCCAGTCCTAGTGCCTCACGTTTACCTACTCCGGGGGCTGTCCGGGATTGGCGAAGTTAGGACGGCTGTTCACTACATTTTTCTCTTCTATGATTATTTATAATATAATTATTTGTTATTTTTTTTATAATTTGGGAAATATTATATTCTGGTCAGCAGAAATATAGGTACTTTTAGTTTAACGAGTTTCGCTCGTTTCAGTAGGTTATTCACTATATTTTATCGCTAACGCTATGTCCTATAAGGTATAACCACTTTACTGAATTAAACTTGTAAAAAAAATTTTTTTTTTTAACGAGAAAGTGATTTTTTACCTCCTTTTTTTGAGTTCAATTAATTCCCATGATTGATGTACCTCAGTTTTTCGTATCTTCTGGTAATGGTTGTGTTTTGGGCGTTCCTAGTGGCGCAGAGACGTCTGAGGAGTCTTGGCTAGTCGTAACATCTACTTGAGCGTTGGGGTATTGGGTCCTCACAGTTTTGTTATTGTCCGTTGGAGGATTTTGTTGAATAGATTCCACTTGGGGTTTTATATGATGAGGGCGGGCTTGGTTTGGGATTGCAAAGTACACGGGTTGTGATGGCCCATCGTTGAAATCGTTAGCAAGAATATTTTCCAAATGGGGATGGAGGGGTAGGTCAATTTCAACTGTAAAGTATGTTGCCACCATTTTTCTAAGTTTGAGCAGACATCTCTTTGTTTTTGTAATTCTCTGGTAATTTCGTTATGGTTTTCCTTCAGTTGTTTCTCTAAGCTGTCCTGTTGCAGTTTAATTATTTCTTTCTGTGTTTATAGGTGGTCGTGTTTATGTTGCAAGTTTACAATACTCACTCGTTGAGTTGCCAGGAATTCTTATGTCACCATTATTACAGACAGAACAGTACTATTTCTATAATCCCGTACTTTTTTTACCAATTTCCTGAATTTTATCGTATAATACTTGTAATTTTAGGAATAATAATAATAATCGTATCCCTTAGCGAGCGTGACGTCGCTTATTGATGCCATTTCATTCTGGATTTTGGCGGTCTGCTCCTTAACTTCCATAAACTGGGTGTTCACTAATTTATCCATTTGTTTAGTTACTAAGATCTCATTTATTTTTGGTTCATTTTTTCTTGGGAGGTCTTAACTTCACTAAGAGATTTAAGTGTGGCTTCTATCATATTCTAAATTTTCAATCTTTCTGTTATCAATTGTCCCGAGATGTCTATCAGTTTCGATCGTATTTGAAATAGCTGATCCATATTTGTTCTGTCTGTAACGGGGTGGCACTAGGTATTTTTATTTTTGGAGGTGGGGTTGAGCGATTCTTGTTCTTCTTCTATTTTTAGGGTTTTTTATCAAGCCGGGATTCATTTTATCTAGAAAAATTAACTATTATAGTCTTTTGACCTTTTATGGATAGATTTCGATGAGATGTCTTATTCATATACCCTTGTTTTTAAGGTTTTTTTTTCAAGCTGCTCATTTCGATTTAATATTACTTTATAAGTTTTTGGGGTACTTGATTCCTAGACGTATTTTCATTTATCTGGTTTTTTACTTACTCTACCAGACTTGGTGGTAACTTCCTGTTCGCTTTCTGGCGCTTTATTCTTTTTTGACTTTCCCATAGAGATTAGGTCAAACTTCTTGTACTGTTTCAATACGAATTTTTGACCTTTTACTTTAGCCACCTTCGCATGAGCTGCGACAGAAGCCTATTTTCGTTCTTGTGCATCCAGGGGTTCATCAGTAGGCGAATCATCATCGAATTCGGTGGAATTTGTTCCTGATGACTCATCTTTAGGGCTATCTGGGAGTTGTTCGTTGAAATTTTGGGGTATCGCCTGACTGTGTTTTATACATTTCGTCTCCATTCGAGGTCGAGGGTTTATTTTCCAATTCCTCGCGCTTAAGTTCTGTTTCGGGGGAACTAAAGGATTTTTGGGAATTCTGGGAGGATTCAAAAATTTTTGGAGGATGTTTCCATTGTTTGAATGCCATATCCTCTGGGGGGTTGGGTATTTTTTGTAACAAGGTCTGTTGCCATGAGGGTGATTCTTTGGGCTTGATTTTGGATACTGTTATGTGGTGGTGTTGTCCTAGGTTTTCATCATCAGGGGGTTCCTGGGTCCTAGGCAAGGTACTTTGCCTTTTTTTTATCGGGCAGCTTATAAAGTCCATGGCTTCTCTAAAACTTTTTGTATTTCTTTTAATTTTATCTCTGGGTGGAGTCTTCCTTATTTTTGCTCTTGGGGTTTCCATTGCTCGGTTTAATTCATCCTTTAACGATAAGGGTCTTTCTATCGGAGTTGCTGGGGATACCATGTCATCAGGAATTATTTTTGGGAGACATAGGGTTGAAATTCTATTGTGGAAAAATTGAGTCTTTGGGGAAAGCGTATAATCTAATTCCTCAGAGCTTTCTGATGATGAACTTTCTGGACCTTTTGCGTTTCTTGCTGCTATGTGTATTAAGGGTTTTCTTTTAGGGATGACTAGATTTTTCATGTCCAAAAATTCTTCAAAATTTTCCTCATCGCTATGGTTTTTGAAATAGTTTTGCTTGAAATTGAAGGGTTTTAATTCGGCTAACCTTTACTTAGGGAACTCATTTTCTGCGTTTAATGACTCTGAAAATGAGGGTTTGGGTGCCCACTTAACTGGGTACTTGACTCGTTTGATACGGCTAACATGTGCCTTATATGTTCTTCCTTTGTCTGGGTTTATCATTTTAAAAGTAAAATCATTGTCGTATTTTTTGATTATCCTGTAAGGTCCTGAATATTTATTAGAAAGTTTTTTGCCTTCTACTTTTGCTTCGTTTTTTAGGTATACACAATCTCCTGCTTTAGAATTTATGTTCCCTTTGACTTTGGATTCGTTTTTCATTTCTTGGTTTTTCTTACTTTTTTCTAATTCTTGTCTAATTACTTTATAGGTTTTCCTCATCCTATTTATAAAATCTTGCATGTAGTCCTTTGTGTTATTGTAATACTGTCTGGATTCTATAATTTACTGATAAGGTATTTTAAAATCGCGCCCGAATAAAGGAAAAAATGGACTTTCTTTAGTTGTTTCCGAGTATGCGGTATTAATTACATTGGTTAAGTAAGGTAGATATTGATCCCAGTCGTTTCGGTTTTCTTTTGTATAAATAGTCAAGACGTTAGAAAATATTTTGTGCCTATTTTCAATTTTTCTATTTGCTTGGGGATGGTAGGGGGAGGTTAATAATTTTTCTATTTTAAGGAAACTCATAAAATCTCTTGTTACTTTAGAAACGAAGTTAGTTTCGTTGTCACTAATAACCTTGTTAGGGATTCCAAATTTAAAAAATGTTTTTCCTAGCTCTTTACTTGTAGCATTTGCGCCTTGATTTTTCAATTCTTTGGCGAAAGTAAAGCCGATAAAATGGTATATAACTGAAAGATCGCAAGTATGACCTCTGTTAGAAACAGGTAATCCTCCGCTAGTACCATAAAAGTTGAATGAAACGATATCAAAAAGAAACCTTGCTACTGGCACTCTTCCCATCGGGGGATTAGGATACGTTTGGAGATTTTTCCTTAAGTTGCACGCTTCACATGTATTTATAAAATCCTTAAGTTTTGTTAACGACGACGGTACAAAGAAATATGGTTTTAACTTGTGAAAAGTTTTAGCTATTCCTAAGCGTCCACCTATGTCGGAATGGAAATATTCAAAGGCAGGTATTATTAAGCTTTGAGGTAGTACTGGGACTATTAAGGTTTGATTTCTATCTGTTTCGCCCGTTACTATCCTGCAAAGGATTTCTTCGTCTAAATCGTAATAAAAATTGTCTATTTCCTTTCTTAGGGTTTTGAACTTATGAGGTAGAGTATCGGAACTTATAAAATAATTAATGAGTTTCAAGCACATTTCATCCTTAACTTTATTCCTTTTAATATTACCCAGCGATAAAGGGCTATAAGTAATTTTGATTTCTTCTGTTTGGATTTTCGGTTTTTTCTTCTTTTGTTTTCGTTTACTGGGATTAATGGCATTTATTTCTTTATTTACTTTATCTGAGGAGTTATTTTCGGAGTATCTACTCAAGTAATCACAGGGGGCATTTTGTTTACCGGTCAAATGTTCAAATTCGTAATCCAGATCTTGGATTTTCATTATCCATCTAGCTAAGATTCCAGTTGGATTTTTAATGTGCTTAGGTACTGCAAGCTTTTATGGTCCGAACGCACCTTAAATTTTTGACCTACTAAATAATGTCTAAATTTCTCTAAATGGTAAATTATAGATAGTAACTCCAATTGCGTCGCTGAATAACTTCTTTCGCCTTTGGCTAGAGTTCTACTTGAATAGCATATGGCTTTTTCCATATAATGAGGGGTTTTTTGTAAGGCATTGGGGAAGTTTTCTATAGGGATTAATTGGGAAAGGATTGCACCGATGCCCGTAGCTGAGGCGTCAGTGGTAACCACGAATTGACCTTTTTGAAAGTCTGGTAGGGACAATACTGGTTCAGAAATAAGTGCTTTCTTGAGAGTGTCCAAGGAGGTTTGAGCTTCCCTCGACAAGGTAATATTTTGGTGGGTCCCTTTAGTCAGGTTCGTTAAGGGACCTGACTCCCTTTGCAATTTGGGCGTAGTTGCGTATGAATTTTCTGAAATAACTTGTTAAACCAATAATGCCTCTCAATTGTTTTATAGTTTTTGGCGGCTTAAGATTCTCTACACATTTTATCTTCTCAGGGTCCGGTGATATTTGACCTTGGGTCACTATCATTCCTAAGAATTTTATTTCGGATTGAAGTAAATTTACTTTTTCAGGTCTACATTTCAGATTACCCTCTCTGAATTTCTCGAAAACTTTTGTTAATGTGTCTAAATGGTCCTCTGGGGTTTCTCGTACACAGATCACATCATCCACAAAGAGGATAATATTTTCTATACCTCGTAATAAGTATAACAGAGGTCTACAAAGTGCACTTGAACTAGTTTTAAGTCCGAAGGGTACTCTTAAATATTCATAAGAACCACATTCCGTCGTAGAAAAGGCCGTTTTATAACCGTCATTATCTGCTATCTTAACCTGATGATAACCTTGCGTGAGGTCAAGAGATGTAAAATTTTTGTTTTTGGTTGAGATGGAGTCTAGGATTTCATCAATTCGGAACAGGGGAAATTTATCACTAACTACCTGCTTATTTAAGGCTCTATAGTCTACTATAAGCCTAAGGTCCCTGTTCTTTTTTGGCACTAGTATAACAGGGGCTGAATACGGGCTTATTCTTGGCCGTATAATATTGTTTCTTTCTAATTCGCGGATCTTATTTTTTAACCAATCTTTGTAGGGATGAGGGATGCGATAGGGCTGTTTAGCTACCGGCAACCCTGTAGTTTGGATAGAATGTTCATAGAACGGTATCAATCCAATGTCTTCTTCACATGTGGAAAATATATCTCTAAAATTCCAGAGCAATTCACATAATTTTTCTTTTAATTGCGTGTCTTGGATATGGTCTAATTTAAATTTTTCCAAAAATTGGGGTCTTGTTAGTGGGTACCTATTCTTTTGATTACTAACACCAATGCTATTAACTAAGCTTTCCTTGGAGTTTTTCTATTCATTTAGATCGCGCTCAGAAATCACTTGTATTTCAACAAGACACGTTCTCTTTTTTAATGTGATCGTATCATTTTCATGTGCATTAGTCAACCAAATAAAACCTTCTCCCTTCTCATATAAAATGATCTGCTCTTCACAAAACAGATTTTCTTGGATTTTTTTATACGGGATTGCAAACCAAATTTCGGAATTGTCATTTACGGGGGTGGCCATTTGTGAAATTTGAACTCTTTGCATTTTTTTTGGGGGGATCTTTGTTTTACGCAACGCGAATCCATAATATTTTTCTTCCGAGTCATTTTCTATTAAGTTAAGATTGGCGCTTGGTTGCGTCACGTCTTCCACTTTAGGGGTTGGCTGTAGGGGGACAGTACTTGGATTTATTATTTCATTCCATAATTCTGCTATTTTCTTTATTTCTGTTTGGCTATACTCCTGCATTTTCCCTATTTTTGTTTTTATTGACTCAATCCATTTGCTGCTTGATTTTCTCCCACAGGACGAGAGATGGGGTACAAAAGACTTTATTCTATTCACTGTTGCTTCCCCTCTCTCCACGTGTTGGAGAATAGTATCGTATGGATACACGAGCCTGTTATTTGCTATATCTAATAACACTTTATTAGATTTTAAAAAATTAGCACCAATTATAGCTTCATATGGGAAATTCTTGCATGTTATGAAGTTTGTAGGAAAGATTCTATTATCTTTCGTCACATCTAGACGTATGGAGCCTATTGCTTCCAGTCTATGTCCCGTGACACTAGTTAAATTGGGAATATTGAAATTTTTCCCTCGCTTAATATATACTGGTAGTCTATTAAATATATTCGAGTTTGTTATGTTAACTGACGCACCGGAATCTATCAATACTTTGAGATTAATACTTGCAACACTAAAATCCTTTCATATAGGTAATATGTCACTATTATTACTTAAGGAAGGTACGACTATTGGAAGAAACCTATAAGAAATACTGGCCTCCAGTGTCCTGGTTAATTTTCTTGGGGGCCTGATTCGTTTCCCTGTGCGCTTATTTGATAAGTTGGGGCTTGACATTGGGGCTCGGTGGGAATTTCACTTGCAAGTTGATTGACATTTGATTGTCTTGGTTGCCACGTATTGTTGCGTGGGTTGGGATTTCTTGTGCCGATGGCTCGCGGCATTTGTTCATTTTGTATTGACGAAAAATTTCTTTCGTTTCCCGAAAAATTTCTTTCGTTTCCCGTCGGGAAAAAATATCCTCTGTTACCGCTCGTGTTCCCGTTAAATCTAGTCGGATACACTGTCCGTGAATTAAATTGGTACATGTTTTTTCGCGTATTTGGTTAGGGAACCGATAATTATTTTTTCGGTTGGGGGAAGGATTTGAATACGCAAATCCTTGTTGGTAGGGGTTGCGGAACGACGGGAGGCTTGGGGGGTTATTTTTATAACTTCCTGACCCATTGGCGTTTAAGTTTGTTCTCCCGAACAAACGGTTATTAGAACTGGGGGTTGCTGGTGTATAGTTGTTTCTAGTACGGCATTCCCTGGCAATATGTCCTTGTTCATTACATGCATAGCATATAATTGGGGGGTTATTTACGTAGTTTGCCGTACTCGTGGGTACGAAACGTACCATTCTTTGCCTGGTAGGGGTTGGAGGTCTATTTTGGTTCGGTTTGGGTGAATTATCTCTCGAAAAAAAACCTGGGGAAATTCCTCGTGATCGTCCCAGAGTTGAATCTTGTACATTATTATTTATTCTTGACTTATTGTGATTTGCCACAATCGAGTCAATTTTAATCATTCTCTCTACTTCCTGAACTGCTAGCTCTAATGTTTGAATATTTTTTATATCAACATTCGGTACAGTTTGGGGCTCAATCCTTGCATTAAAGCATTTAGTACAATTTTATCGTATAAAGGACCAGATTCTTTTCCGTATTTAGCTTCAATGGATATCATTATTTTGTGCAGGTACTCTCTAACATTTTGTGTTTCGTCGAAATATACAGTTCCGTGCTTTAATTTGTGTGTTGAACTGGTTTTAATAAATCTTTCTCGGAACGCATTTAGCAATTTTTCTATTGAGTTTATTAGAAGCTTGTTATTTTCCCCTATTGTATTTTCTATTTGTTTTAGGAATGTTAGTGCTTGCCCCTTAAGGCTCATTAATAACATGCCTACTAATGATTTTAAGTCCGTTTGAGTTACTTCTACGAATTGGTTTAATTGGATAATAAATTCATCTACATCTGAATCACCGTTATATGAGGGAAGGGATTTTGAAATTTCTACTGTTTTGGCAATAAGTTTTTGCTTTAACAATTGTTCGTTTGGATCTAGCGACATTTTGGTTTTTTTTTTAAATTAATTAAAATTCGGCACTGAATTTATTTTTTTTTTATTTTACTCAAATTTGACACTTCCAAATTATATTTTTTTGTTACTATTTTAAGGGGACTTAGGCCTAACAAAATATTGCACTTCAAAGCACGCATAAAATATAGCACTTTGCCCATGCTTAATATTTCTCAATAATCTTTTTTTGTAGAAAATTTTGTCCTTGTGTTTTGCTCCATTAAACGGTCCGCGCCAATTCTAATGGGGGGGGGGGTTTAAATAATTAAAAAGGGTTTTGTTCTTATATTCTTTGCTTGATTCCTTCTATTAATTGTTTCTAAGAGTATTTTCAATTAAACTCTTAGTT
This sequence comes from Artemia sp. Qi Xiang Cuo, assembly GCF_049724085.1. Classification (NCBI taxonomy): domain Eukaryota; kingdom Metazoa; phylum Arthropoda; class Branchiopoda; order Anostraca; family Artemiidae; genus Artemia; species Artemia sp. Qi Xiang Cuo. Next base: position 18,769,944 of record NC_142804.1, read on the forward strand.
AGCGGTTCGCGAGTGGCATACCTGAGTGGAGGCGGAACTTCGTGTGTGGGGAGCTTAAATTAGTGGTTCAAATGGGGAGCTTGTATTAATGGCCATACTGAGTCGAAATCAGATTGAAAGGTTTCAGGTTCGCTTGAGAGCGACTGGAGCCACAAGGACTAACTATCTTGAGAAATACTAACATAAAGAGAATGAAATAAGAAAGTAATATATTTATTTTTTACTCGCATAATCGGTACAGAGCTTGTCGGCAATATCGAAATTATTTCACAGTCATATATACTAATATAAGATTGTTGTCAAAAGTTAATTCACTGATAATAAATATTCTCAAAAGTTCATTCCAAATAGACTGCAAATAAACTCACATAAGACTGATCACATAAAACTCATCGTAGACTTCTCCTAGACTCTCGCTAGACTCAACTGCTTCTAAACTGGACTTAACTGATTCTAGACTGGCGCAAAAATTGTTAAGTCCTAACTATCTACTCTCTCCAATTTCACCAGAGGTTACGTTCGGGCGTTATTAAAACGTACTTTGCACTGATTCTATTGGTTCAACTGTATGTCCTATATTTCTATTGGATAGGGATATACCAATGGGCTACTTGGGTTTAATTACGGTTTATAACTTTAAGATATCACCTTGGAATTTTTCTCAACAAAACAAAGTTTTACATTGTAATTTTTTGCTGGCGAGGTGTCACTTAGTTTCCAGAAGACTTATAATTTATTTCTGTGAAAGTTGTTAAAGGGCAATACGATTTAGTTACATTGGGATACATAGTTTTAAACTTAGTTTTCAGAACAATGCAATTAGATTACACAAAAATATTTTGTATCTCGAGTGACTATTTTTTTGTATAATAAATTCTACCATCTCTTGATAGTTTGAAAATTCAAGCTCTTAAGATTTAAATTACATTGTTTAGTCGCCTGTCATATAGGATTTGGTCAGACTGATATTTATTGCATACTTTGGTGACGCGGAGGTGGATTTACTTATTACATTTTCTGTGGGAAAGATTCTTACAATGTATGTTTGAATAAAACACATTTGTTTCACTATTTTGAATTGAACGTTTGAGTCTTGCTTGATCTGTAGGTTACTTGAATTTACAGGTTCATATTTTGGGTGATTTTATTTTGCTTGGGTAGCTTTAATTGGAAAATTTTGGGGTTTTTGAAAATTGATTCCATTACAATAGATGAGTAAGGTTAAAGCCTCTTTCAAGTGCACATTTATCTTAATTGCTGGGGTAGGATGACAGTCCTTTTCTTATTCTTCTCTCTCTCTCTGTTTTTTTTAGCCATGTAATTACCTCTAAAACATTATAGAATGATCAAACAGTTCGTGGTAACGAACTGTAAGTAAGGAGCGACCCGGCTCAATGGTAACCAAAGCTCTAGAAAACGGTATTTTGATACAAATAGAAAAACCAAAAGAATCAGATTTTAATGCTGATTTCAAATATATAAGTTTCATCAAGTTTAGTCCTACCCATCAAAAGTTACGCGCCTGAGAAAATGTGGCTGATTTTCTTGAGAAAATTTGGCTGATTTTCTTGAGAAAATTTGGCTGAGTTAATGAAAATCACACCATCATATTCAGCGTATCAGAGAAACCTACTGTAGGGTTCTGTAGAACCCTGAGGTTTCAAGCTCCTATCCTCAAAAATGTGGAGTTTTGCATTTTCTGCCAGAAGAAAGATCACGGGTGCGTGTTTATTTGTTTTTTTTCTTTCTTTTTCCCATGGGTGATCGTGTCGACCAAGGGGTCCTAGAATATCGTGAGAGGGCTCATTAGAATGGGAATTAAAAGTTCTAGTTCGCTTTTTAAGTGACAAAAAATGGAGGGCAACTAGGCCCCCTCCAACGCTCATTTTTTTCCAAGTCACCCGATCAAAATTTTGAGATAGCCATTTTGTTCAGCATGTTCGAAAATATTTTAAGTATGTCTTTTAGGATGACTTAATACCCCGAAGTTCCCGGGGGGAGGGCTGAAAGTTATGAACTTTACCCAATGTTAACATATGGTATTGGTTATTGGGAAGTCTACAGACGTTTTCAGGGGAGATTTTTTCTTGTAGTGGGGGGGGAGGGTGGTCGGGGGTTATGTGGGAGGACCTTTCCATGAAGGGTTTTCATGGGGGAAGGGACATTGCTATGAAGGGGACGCCGGACTTCCGAGCATTATTTAAAAAAAAGATCAGAAATTAAATATAAAAAAAACAAGTTTTTCAGCAGCAACAGCAGCAACATCAGAACTTTAAACGAACAGAAAATGTTATATATATTATTGGGTTCAACCCCTAGTCAATACCTCGCTCTTTAAGCCCAAGATTTTATATTACTTTTATAAGAGCTACTTATTCTAATTAGCGGCCTTTGTTATTAAGGGGTAATATTTAAAGAATTGGGACAAAATCTAGACTTTAGCATAAAGAACAAGGTACTTCTTAGGGGACGAACCCCCTAATATACGTATTAAAAATGTAAGAATATAAAATTTCGTTACGTAAGTTAATTCCTAAGTTACGTCAGAACCAAATTTAGAGACAGCCATTTAGCAAAAGAAACGTAAACTTCTTATGCAAATTTTGTTTACTTATTCAATGACGGTGAGCCAAAATAAAAGCTGCATTAACTAAAAAACGATCAGAAATTTTATAAAATAAAACAAGTTTTTTAAACTGAAAGTAAGGAGCGACATTAAAACTTAAAACAAACAGAAATTATTCCGTATATAAAAGGGGCTGTCCCCTCCTCAGCGCCTCGCTCTTTACGCTAAAGTTTTTTTTTGTTTAAAAAACGATCAGAAATTAAATAGAAAAAAACTACAAGTTTTAAACTGAAAGTAAGGATCGACATTAAAACTTAAAACGAACAGAAATTAGTCCGTATATGAAAGGGGCTGTCCCCTCCTCAACGCCTCGCTCTTTAAGATAAAGTTTTTTATTGTTTTAAAAAATAAATTTGTGAGACAGAGTCAAACTTTAGCGTAAAGAGCGAGGCGTTGAGGAGGGGACAGCCCTTTTCATATACGGAATAATTTCTGTTCGTTTTAAGTTTTAATGTCGCTCCTTACTTTCAGTTTAAAAAAATAGTTTTTTTTTTATTTAATTAACATCTAAACCTGCCTCATTTTTTATAAGAAAAAGACTTCTACACTCTGTTTTTAAGTTTTCAAAATCAATATGAAGGAAACATTATTTAAACATCTTAAACATAAAAATAATTGCCTTTACCTACCCAGTCTTTGCGAGGCCTGGAAGAATACTTTTAACTAGATCCAATAAAAGAGTATTTTGAGTTGATTCGCAATCATATCTCGGTTTGGAGCTTGATATTAAATGCTAAATAGTTTTTTTTTCCCTATTGCACTTGGTGCTCCTGGACAACACGCTTTTCCATGTTTTCAAGCTCGTATAGTTGAAATTCTGCACAAAACTGCATGTCTTGTAAACTCTTGAAGTTTCGAAGATCTTAAAATTCAATTGAAAATGGACATGTCTTTCATGGCCACAGGTAACTTTCACTGATAAAATTGGCTCCTTTTTCTTGAAGCAATAATATTTGACTTATGGACTCTTATGTCCGCCTTCCGGAATTTGACGTTTAGTCAGTTAACAATGGGTAAAACGTAATTAAGAAACAAGCAATACCATTTTAAGCTATATTGACCAGACCCAAAAATATAGATTGACAGAACTCATGTCCTTTTCTGCAAAGAGTGGTAACTTAAAAAAAAACTTAGTAAGTACAACCGATTTTTAAATCAAGCGGTCGGCAACTGATTCAAACACCAACGATCTTGTTGCACATGGGTAGAGAAGTTAACGCTCCACAACCTGTAGAAAATACTAAAATTCTTTCACCTCTGCTTGTTGCCTGGCACTTCACGAAATATAATTATAGATGTCATGACTGAACTGCACGATTTCAGATTGAAGTTTTTTCAGATGGTAGAAGAACAGAGCAAGAGCGAATGATAAACAAAACCAGTTACGGCAATCCAGGGTAGATCATGATATTGACTTGAGTACAAAATGTGTTTGCTTTTACACATCAATGCAAATGATAATTACACGAAAGAAAATGTAATTTTAAATTATAATGCGAGTCAGCAAAATGAGGCATTTTTACCCTAATAATTTAATGAATTATGATAATATTACTCATTTGCAATGTGAAAGAATGTTGATACTCTTGACAGTAAAACTAAATCGGAAATACATGAATTTTTTCACGGATAAAAAAGACTATTTAGAAATTTTACAGTTCCTAAATTATTCAAAAAATGTAACAAAACTGTTAGATAAATTCAAAAATGTACCAAAAATGTAACGTTTTAAAGACCGTAGCATATTTTTTTTGATTTTGGTAGTCAAAAGCACCCATCTTCCTACTGAATGAGACAAATTACAAATTAAAAGTAGCGTAATATACATATTTAGAGAAAATATTAGTAAACTCTCCCACCGCAATATTCCTGTCCCAAAGCTCTTGAACTAAGATTATTCTTCATCTTTTAAGGTTAATTTTATTACCCAATAGCACTGTGGTATTTGGCTCATTTTGCCTCGACTCTCTTTTGGGTCAAGGACTTGAAGGCTTTTTAGAACACCTACCTTTCCGTTTCATTTGGGACGCTGATATCAAGACTTAGGCTGTTTACGATGACTTTCAGGATGTGTCTCCTAACAGAATTTGCAAGTTGTCTTATTTGCGTCGAGACAGTCCGACAATCTAACAGTATAGGTGATAGAGAAGCCTTGTAGACGTGGCAGAATCTACAAAACGAAGTACTAGATGTTTTAAATACAAATTATTCCTTTACCTAGTACGACTGAGCGGCATTATATTTTGTAATTAATTAACAAAAACTTTCCGAAAAAGAATTTTTCTAAACAAAAGTAAATGCCATATTAACTTTAAGATCAGAAGAAATAGAAACCTATAATAACTCAAACTCAAAACAACCAGAAATTATCATTAAAGAATAAACGAAATCCAAAATGAACAGAAATTAAATAAACAATAATAGCAAAAACATACAACAGAAGCTAATACAGAAAAATAAGTAAATATTAAAACGAGTAAAGCTTCAATTGAATACGAAAATAAAACTTAAAACAAACCAAAAGGTTTTGCTATTGACGCATAAATGAAACCAATAAAATCTGAAATTAAGTAAACAATCATAGCAAACAAATAAATAATAGTTACTAATATAGTAATAGTAACCTCGTCTCAATAGTAACCGAAACTCATAAAAACAAAATTTTGATACCAACACATACATCAAGAGAATTGAATTTTTATGCTGAAAGTTTCATCAAGTTTAATTTTACCCATAAAAAGTTAAGAGCCTGAAAAAATGTGCTTTATTTTCAAAAAACAGGAAAACACCCCCTAATAGTCATAGAATCTTATTGAAAATAACACCATCAGATTCAGTGTATCAGAGAATCTTACTGTACAGGTTTCAAGCTCCTATCTCCAAAAATGTGGAATTTGGTATTTTTGCCAGAAGAAATATCACGGGTGCGTGTTAATTTTTTTCCCAGAGGCGATCGTATTGACCCCTTGGTCCTAGTATTTTGCGAAAGGGCTAATTCGAACGGAAATTAAAAGTTCTGGTGCCTTTTTTAATTAAAAAACAAAAATTTAAAAATAGAATCACTTTATACAAGAAAACTGCATTTTTGATGTCTTTTCATGCTGCATCTATTCAAAGATATCTAACACCGGTTGTCTACTAATAACCATATATGACGTAAAAAGTAACGTGAAGTAATATGTAACACTGATTGTGTTCTAATAAGCATTTATGACGTAATGAGTGACGTGAGTAAAAATTGAAAAAATAATTTTTTATTTTCTTTTAGTTTTCAGCTCAGAATCACTAAAGTTATAAAGTACAAATATATTTATGGTATCTGAGCAATAATTTTAATCTTTTGATTTAAACTAGAAAAATACATGAAAATTTTTAAATTAATTTTCTTTTTTGTTTGGTTTTTGGTTCTCGATACGTGACTTAAACATCAACTGTTTGATAATATTTATTTCAATAAGAAAATTATTTATTGTAATGGTTTCACAAGTAAGAAAAGAGAAACTTAAACAGAAGGAAAGATATGAAATCCGGGATGCAGCGGTAGCTAGCAACCTATTAAGAGACGATCATGTCCAACCTTAAGAAATATAATAACCTATAACTCCTAAAAATAGAGTCAGATCAAAACAAAAAGTGCACCATTAGAACCACCTTGTCCAAAGCCCCTATATAGGAAACCTTTTGTCATTTGGCTTTCACAGCAAGGGAAATATATTTTGGCTTAAAAAAAGTGGTAGCTACTACAGCATTCTGCCCAAACGGCATTTTTTTCTCTTTTCTTCTTTTGAACAGATAGCTTGGCACTGGAACATCGTAGAGAGTTGTTCAATGGCTCATTTTAAAGGAAATTTTAATAAAAGACTAGCTGCTAACCCCATTTCCTACCTTAACCGCAGCAGTTTTATTCTCGTATATAGCAATAATCTCTTTATCGTATTTGTCTGGTATACCATTAAAGGATAAGACAAGACAGGATAAGGATAAGAATGGTAAGACCCACACACAAAAAGAGGAAAAGAAAAAGTTACTAGGCACAAGAACTTCTAGGCCAGTAGTTTCTAAAAAAATATTGTTAATAAGAACATAAGGAGTTGGGTTTCACAAGATTTCAAGGGAATCAACCCTGTTGCCCCCTCTACTATACGCTACTGCGTAAGAATTATCAGAGTTTTTTTTCATTGATTGCAGTACTGGCTCCTAGCATACCTTCAATAGGCTACATGAGATGCCTTTAGAGTTTAGTAAGCCTGACTGCATTCATCTTACATTTATTTACTACAGCCTGACTATAGCATGATCATTATTAGCTAATTATTGGCCTGGCTTGATCTCCGCTTGGGAGGGTTGATCAGAGGTATTTCTGTTTAAGTATTTATAAAGACAGCGAAAATTTGAACTCATCTCGTAATCTAGCTTTTATTCCGGAGGCATATTAATTTTTCTATTTAGTTTTCCTCTAGTTATTATAGACTCTGAAGGGCTTATAAGTTTTAAAATCATGAGTTAAGTGGATTTCATACTATGTACGTAATTTTCTATGCTAAGTGGTTAAGTTTCACTATGTTAAACATATTTTTTCACGTTTAAACAATTCCTTTCACACTAGGCTAGTTTAAAAATTGTCTAAAATAAAACAAAATCATCACTAATAAGTTACTAAAAAATTTACAATATGGAATGGAGATGAAATTTAAGCTCTGATCAAGCATAAAAGGCTTTCTAAGAATTATTCATTTAATTTATTATTAATTGTTATAATTTAATTTATTATTAATGTATTATTAATGTATTAAAGTTATTAATTGCTCATCCATAAATCTTTTTTGATTACCGTAACGTAACAAGAACTTACTTAGCCTAAAATTCTAAGCAGTGCTCGGGTTCACTTGGCACTAGTAGAGTAAGAGGTTCCATTTCTACCACTTTATGTTCCATCCTGTGTTATTTGCCCACTTTACGTTCCATGGTGCCTTTCCAAGGCAGATTATTGCTATTGTTGTCAATTGAATATGGAATTATACAAAACCTACCAGACAGGTTTCCGGGCCAACCAGGTATGTTTCTTGGCCAACCAGACAGGTTTCCGGGCCAACCAGACAAGTTTTTGGGCCAACCAGACAGGTTTCTGGGCCAACCAGACAGGTTTCTGGGCTAATAGGTGTATGGAAATACTGTGGGTACACCATATACGGCAACCTAAATGGAATTTGAGGGTCGATAAAGTGAAATTATGTCACTATTCTAGACTATAGAAGCTCTACACCTTTTCAAAGAGAATATTGTAGCTATGGAATCCGGTTAATAGCCTGTAGCTTAAAGGTATCTGAGATCTCGCCCCAGTATCGCATACACTATTAGAGATATCAAAATGATATCTCATTTGCATTAAGCTAACTCAATTTGCGACCGACAATGGGTCGAAAAATGACATGTAATCACTGCTAAGCCTTTTGTTATTGCTAGGGGATTACCCAATTCACTTCTTAGTGTTAACTGACAGAGTTCCAAATACGAATATTTTGAAAAGCAGACAGGTTTTTTTTTGTTATTAAAAAATTGGACACTATAATCAGAATTATTTGATTGACATTTAAAAAGGGGTAATGAGATTTGCAAATTAGAGTGTAGGATTTGTCAATTTTGGAGGGAAAACGAAAAATACTCAGAATCGAAAATAAATGGGATCTGTCACAAGGGGAATGCTCAGAGGTCCTTCATTCCCCCATTTCCAAAGGACTCTGTTGTTTTATTCAACTGACAGAGTTCCAAATACGAACATTTTGAAAAGCAGACAGGTTTTTTTTTGTTATTAAAAAATTGGACACTATAATCAGAATTATTTAATTGACATTTAAAAAGGGGTAATGAGATTTGCAAATTGGAGTGTAGGATTTGTCAATTTTGGAGGGAAAACTAAAAATACTCAGTATCGAAAATAAACAGGATCTGCCTCAAGGGGAATGCTCAGAGGTCCTTCATTCCCCCACTTCCAAAGGACTTTGTTGTTTTATTCAACTGACAGAGTTCCAAATACGAACATTTTGAAAAGCAGACAGGTTTTTTTTGTTATTAAAAAATTGGACACTATAATCAGAATTATTTGATTGACATTTAAAAAGGGGTAATGAGATTTGCAAATTGGAGTGTAGTATTTGTCAATTTTGGAGGGAAAACGAAAAATACTCAGAATCGAAAATAAACGGGATCTGCCTCAAGGGGAATGTTCAGAGGTCCTTAATTCCCCCAATTCCAAAGGACTCTGTTGTTTTATTCAACTGACAGAGTTCCAAATACGAACATTTTGAAAAGCAGACAGGTTTTTTTTTGTTATTAAAAAATTGGACACTATAATCAGAATTATTTGATTGACATTTAAAAAGGGGTAATGAGATTTGCAAATTGGAGTATAGGATTTGTCAATTTTGGAGGGAAAACGAAAAATACTCAGAATCGAAAATAAACGGGATCTGCCTCAAGGGGAATGCTCAGAGGTCCTTCATTCCCCCACTTCCAAAGGACTCTGTTGTTTTATTCAACTGACAGAGTTCCAAATACGAACATTTTGAAAAGCAGACAGGTTTTTTTTTATTAAAAAATTGGACACTATAATCAGAATTATTTGATTGACATTTAAAAAGGGGTAATGAGATTTGCAAATTGGAGTGTAGGATTTGTCAATTTTGGAGGGAAAACGAAAAATACTCAGAATCGAAAATAAACAGTATCTGCCTCAAGGGGAAAGCTCAGAGGCCCTTCTATCCCCCATTTCTGAGGGCAGGGGGGGGGGTTAATTTTGGAGGGAAAACAAAAAATACTCAGACTCGAAAATAACTGGAATCTGGCTCAAGGGGAAGGCCCAGATGCCCTTCTTTTTTACATTTCTGTAAGCTGGGTAGGGGTCAATTTTGGAGAGACAAATAAAACTACTCAGACTCAACAATACAAGGGATCCGCCTCACGGGGGAGGCCCATAGCCCCCTCATTCCCCCATTTCTGAGAGCAGGGGAGGGGTCAATTTTGGAGGGAAAACAAAAAATACTCAGAATCGAAAATAAATGGGATCTGCCTCAAGGGGAAGGCTCAGAGCCGCTTCGCTCCCCTATTTCTGAGGGCAGGGAGGGAGGAGGTCAATTTTGGAGGGAAAACCAAAAATACTCAGAATCGAAAATAAATGAGATCTGCCTCAAGGGGAAGGCTCAGAGGCCCTTTGTTCCCCCATTTCTGAGGGCAGGGGAGGGGGGGGGGTCAATTTTGGAGGTAAAATAAAAAATAATCAGAATCTAAAATAAATGGGATCTGCCTCAAGGGCAAGGCTCAGAGACTCCTTCTTCCCCCATTTCTGAAAGCCGGGGAGACGTCAAGTGTGGAGGGGAAATTAAGAGTACTCAGACTCAAAACTACAAGGGATCTGCATCTAGGGCAATGCACATAGCCCATTCGTTCCCCCATATATGAGGGCAGGGGTGGGGTCAATTATGGAGGGAAAACCAAAAGTACTCAGAATCGAAAATAAATTGGATCTGCCACAGGGGGACGGCTCAGAGCCCCTTCGTTCCCCCATTTGTGAGGGCTGGGGAGGGCGGGGGGTCAATTTTGGAGGGAAAACCAAAAATACTCAGAATAAAAAAAATGGGATCTGCTTTTTCTTTACTTGGTGCCTATTAAAACGAAATTTTTGTGTTAAATAAGTAGTTTTTGTATCTTTTAAAAGAGCTTTAAGGGGTTTGAGAGACTCAGTTGCCTGATTCCGTGTGGTTTTTCTTTACTTAGTGCTCATAAAAACGAAGTTTTTGTTTTAAATAAGTAGTTTTGTATCTGTTAAAAGAGCTTTAAGGGGTTTGAGAGACTCTGTTGACTGATTCCGTGTGGTTTTTCTTTACTTTTTGCACATTAAAAACGAAATTTTTGTGTTAAATAAGGAGTTTTGTCCTCTGATAATATCGCTTATCTTGGTTGGAGAAACTCTGGCGACTAAGTTTGTGTTGTTTTTCTTTGCGTATTGCTCAATATAAACGAGATTTTTGTTGTAAAGAAGTAGATCTAGTCTATCTTATAAGTACCTTTCTGGTGGTGATAGACTCTGTTGCCTGATTCCGTAAGTAGCAAATTCTTTCTTGAATTCGCCTCCTGGATAAATAAAAAGACATTTCATTCAAGAAATTATGACAAAATTCTAAGTAAGTAACAAACTCTTTCTTGAAGTTACCTCTTGGATACACAATGCAGAAATTTCATTTAAGAAACTATGAAAAAATTGTAAGTAAGCAAGTAAGTAACAAATTCTTTCTTGAAGTCACCTCTTGGATACACAATACAGAAATTTCATTAAATAAATTATGAAAAAATTGTAAGTAAGTAGCAAATTCTTTCTTGAATTTACCTGCTGGATAAAAAAAAAGACATTTCATTTAAGAAATTATGACAAAATTCTAAGTAAGTAACAAACTCTTTCTTGAAGTTACCTCTCGGATACACAATGCAGAAATTTCATTTAAGAAATTATGAAAAAATTCTAAGCAAGTAACAAACTCTTTCCTGAAGTCACCTCTGGGATACACAATGCAGAAATTTCATTTAAGTACCTACGAAAAAATTGTAAGTAAGTAAGTAACAGATTCTTTCTTGAAGTCACCTCTTGAATACACAATACAGAAATTTCATGAAAAAAATTAAAAAAAAAATTGTAAGTAAGTAGCAAATTCTTTCTTGAATTCACCTGCTGGATAAACAAAAAGACATTTCGTTCAAGAAATTATGACAAAATTTTAAGTAAGTAACAAACTCTTTATTGTTTTCACGACTTAGATACACGATGTAGAATTTATTCAAGAAATTATGAAAAAAATTCTCAGTAAGTAACAATTTCTTTCTTGAAGTCAACTCTTGGATACACAATACGGAAATTTCATTCAAGAAATTATGAAAATATTTGTAAGTAAGTAACAAGCTCTTTATTAATTTCACCTCTTGGATATACAGTACAGATACTTCATTCAAGAAATTATGAAAAAATCGCAAGTTAGTAACAAACTCTTTATTGTTTTCACCTCTTGGATATACAATGCGGATATTTCATTCAATAAATTATGAAAAAATTGTAAGCAAGTAACAAACTCTTTCCTGAAGTCACATCTTTGATACACAATGCAGAAGCTTCATTTAAGAAACTATGAAAAAAATTGTAAATAAGTAAGTAACAAATTCTTTCTTGAAGTCACCTCTTTGATACACAATACAGAAATTTCATTAAAGAAATTATGCAAAAATTGTAAGTAAGTAGCAAATTCTTTCTTGAATTCACCTGCTGGATAAACAAAAAGACATTTCATTCAAGAAATTATGACAAAATTTTAAGTAAGTAACAAACTCTTTCTTGAAAATACCTCTTGGATACACAATGCGGAAATTTCATTTAAGAAATTATGAAAAAATTGTAAGCAAGTAACAAACTCTTTCCTGAAGTTACCTCTTGGATACACAATGCAGAAATTTCATTAAAAAAATTATGAAAAAATTGTAAGTAAGTAGCAAATTCTTTCTTGAATTCACCTGCTTTAAAAACAAAAAGAAATTTAGTTCAAGAAATTATGACAATATTTTAAGCAAGTAACAAAATCTTTCTTGAAGTTACCTCTTGGATACACAATGCAGAAATTTCATTTCAGATATTGTGAAAAAATTGTAATCAAGTAAAAAACTCTTTCCGGAAGTCACCTCTTGGATACACAATGCAGAAACTTCATTTAAGAAACTATGAAAAAATTGTAAGTAAGTAAGTAACAAATTCTTTCTTGAAGTCACTTCTTGGATACACAATACAGAAATTTCATTAAAGAAACTATGAAAAAATTGTAAGTAAGGAGCAAATTCCTTCTTGAATTCACCTGCTGGATAAAAAAAAAGACATTTCGTTCATGAAATTATGACAAAATTCTAAGTAAGTAACAAACTCTTTATTGTTTTCACGAGTTAGATACACGATGTAGAAATTTAATTCAAGAAATTATGAAAAAATTCTCAGTAAGTAACAATTTCTTTCTTGAAGTCAACTCTTGGATACAGAATACGGAAATTTCATTCAAGAAATTATGAAAACATTTTTAAGTAAGTCACAAACTCTTTATTGTTTTCACCTCTTGGATATACAGTATAGATACTTCATTCAATAAATTATGAAAAAATCGCAAGTAAGTAACAAACTCTTTATTGTTTTCACCTCTTGGATATACAATGCCGATATTTCATTCAATAAATTATGAAAAAATTGTAAGCAAGTGACAAATTCTTTCCTGAAGTCACATCTTATATACACAATGCAGAAACTTCATTTGAGAAACTATGAAAAAATTTTAAATAAGTAAGTAACAAATTCTTTCTTGAAGTCACCTCTTGGATACACAATGCAGAAATTTCATTAAAGAAATTATGAAAAAATTGCAAGTAAGTAACAAATTCTTTCTTGAATTCACCTGCTGGATAAACAAAAAGACATTTCGTTCAAGAAATTATGACAAAATTCTAAGTAAGTAACAAACTCTTTATTGTTTTCACGAGTTAGATACACGATGTAGAAATTTAATTCAAGAAATTATGAAAAAATTCTCAGTAAGTAACAATTTCTTTCTTGAAGACAACTCTTGGATACAGAATACGGAAATTTCATTCAAGAAATTATGAAAACATTTGTAAGTAAGTAACAAACTCTTTATTGATTTCACCTCTTGGATATACAATGCCGATATTTCATTCAATAAATTATGAAAAAATTGTAAGCAAGTAACAAACTCTTTCCTGAAGTCACATCTTGGATACACAATGCAGAAACTTCATTTAAGAAACTATGAAAAAATTGTACATAAGTAAGTAACAAATTCTTTCTTGAAGTCACCTCTTGGATACACAATGCAGAAATTTCATTAAAGAAATTATGAAAAAATTGTTAGTAAGTAGCAAATTCTTTCTTGAATTCACCTGCTGGATAAACAAAAAGACATTTAGTTCAAGAAATTATTAAAAAATTCTGAGTAAGTAACAAACTCTTTCTTGAAGTTACCTCTTGGATACACAATGCAGAAATTTCATTTAAGAAATTATAAAAAAATTGTAAGCAAGTAACAAACTCTTTGCTGAAGTCACCTCTTGGATAAACAATGCAGAAATTTTATTGAAGAAACTCTGAAAAAATTGTAAATAAGTAAGTAACAAATTCTTTCTTGAAGTCACCTCTTAGATACACAATACAGAAATTTCATAAAAGAAATTATGAAAAAATTGTAAGTAAGTAGCAAATTCTTTCTTGAATTCACCTGTTGGATAAACTAAAAAACATTTCGTTCAAGAAATTATGACAAAATTCTAAGTAAGTAACAAACTCTTTATTGTTTTCACGACTTAGATACACGATGTAGAAATTTAATTCAAGAAATTATGAAAAAATTCTCAGTAAGTAATTTGAGAGACTGTTCAAGAAATTATGACAAAATTTTAAGTAAGTAACAAACTCTTTATTTTTTTCACGACTTAGATACACGATGTAGAAATTTAATTCAAGAAATTATGAAAAAATTCTCAGTAAGTAACAATTTCTTTCTTGAAGTCAACTCTTGGATACTACAATACGGAAATTTCATTCAAGAAATTATGAAAATATTTGTAAGTAAGTAACAAACTCTTTATTGATTTCACATCTTGGATATACAGTACAGATACTTCCTTCAATAAATTATGAAAAAATTGCACATGAGTAAGCAACAAACTCTTTATTGTTTTCGCGTCTTAGATACACGATGCAGAAATTTCATTCAAGAAATTATGAAAAAATTGTGAGTAAGTAGCAAATTCTTTCTTGAATTCACCTGCTGGATAAACAAAAAATACATTTCATTCAAGAAATTATGACAAAATTTTAAGTAAGTAACAAACTCTTTATTGTTTTCACGACTTAGATACACGATGTAGAAGTTTAATTCAAGAAATTATGAAAAAATTCTCAGTAAGTAACAATTTCTTTCTTGAAGTCAACTCTTGGATACACAATACGGAAATTTCATTCAAGAAATTATGAAAATATTTGTAAGTAAGTAACAAGCTCTTTATTAATTTCACCTCTTGGATATACAGTACAGATACTTCATTCAAGAAACTATGAAAAAATCGCAAGTTAGTAACAAACTCTTTATTGTTTTCACCTCTTGGATATACAATGCGGATATTTCATTCAATAAATTATGAAAAAATTGTAAGCAAGTAACAAACTCTTTCCTGAAGTCACATCTTTGATACACAATGCAGAAACTTCATTTAAGAAACTATGAAAAAAATTGTAAATAAGTAAGTAACAAATTCTTTCTTGAAGTCACCTCTTGGATACACAATGCAGAAATTTCATTAAAGAAATTATGAAAAAATTGTAAGTAAGTAGCAAATTCTCTCTTGAATTTACCTGCTGGATAAACAAAAAGACATTTCGTTCAAGAAATTATGACAAAATTCTAAGTAAGTAACAAACTCTTTCTTGAAAATACCTCTTGGATACACAATGCGGAAATTTCATTTAAGAAATTATGAAAAAATTGTAAGCAAGTAGCAAACTCTTTCCTGAAGTTACCTCTTGGATGCGCAATACACAATGCAGAAATTTCATTTAAGAAATTATGAAAAAATTGTAAAAAAGTAACAAATTCTTTCTTGAATTCATCTCTTGGATACAAAATACAGAAATTTCCTTAAACAAATTATGAAAAAATTGTAAGTAAGTAAGTAAAAAATTCTTTCTTGAAGTCACTTCTTGGATACACAATACAGAAATTTCATTAAAGAAACTATGAAAAAATTGCAAGTAAGTAGCAAATTCTTTCTTGAATTCACCTGCTGGATAAAAAAAAAGACATTTCGTTCATGAAATTATGACAAAATTCTAAGTTAGTAAAAAACTTTTTATTGTTTTCACGACTTAGATACACGATGTAGAAATTTAATTCAAGAAATTATGAAAAAATTATAAGTAAGTAACAATTTCTTTCTTGAAGACAACTCTTGGATACAGAATACGGAAATTTCATTCAAGAAATTATGAAAACATTTTTAAGTAAGTAACAAACTCTTTATTGATTCCACCTCTTGGATATACAATATAGATACTTCATTCAATAAATTATGAAAAAATCGCAAGTAAGTAACAAACTCTTTATTGTTTTCACCTCTTGGATATACAGTGCCGATATTTCATTCAATAAATTATGAAAAAATTGTAAGCAAGTAACAAACTCTTTCCTGAAGTCACATCTTGGATACACAATGCAGAAACTTCATTTAAGAAACTATGAAAAAATTGTAAATAAGTAAGTAAAAAATTATTTCCTGAAGTCATCTCTTGGATACACAATGCAGAAATTTCATTAAAGCAATTAGGAAAAAAATTGTAAGTAAGTAGCAAATTCTTTCTTGAACTCACCTGCTTGATAAACAAAAAGACATTTCATTCAATATATTATGACAAAATTCTAAGCAAGTAACAAAGTCTTTATTGTTTTCACGAGTTAGATACACGATGTAGAAATTTAATTCAAGAAATTATGAAAAAATTCTCAGTAAGTAACAATTTCTTTCTTGAAGTCAACTCTTGGATACACAATACGGAAATTTCATTCAAGAAATTATGAAAATATTTGTAAGTAAGTAACAAACTCTTTATTGTTTTCACCTCTTGGATATACAATGCGGATATTTCATTCAATAAATTATGAAAAAATTGTAAGCAAGTAACAAACTCTTTCCTGAAGTCACATCTTGGATACACAATGCAGAAACTTCATTTAAGGAACTATGAAAAAATTGTAAATAAGTAAGTAACAAATTCTTTCTTGAA
Organism: Artemia sp. Qi Xiang Cuo; assembly: GCF_049724085.1. Lineage (NCBI taxonomy): Eukaryota > Metazoa > Arthropoda > Branchiopoda > Anostraca > Artemiidae > Artemia > Artemia sp. Qi Xiang Cuo. Next base: position 18,786,437 of record NC_142804.1, read on the forward strand.
GTCACTTCTTGGATACACAATGCAGAAATCTGATTAAAGACATTATGAAAAAATTGTGAGTAAGCAGCAAATTCTTTCTTGAATTTACCTGCTTGATAAACAAAAAGACAGTTCGTTCAAGAAATTATTAAAAAATTCTAAGTAAGTAACAAACTCTTTCTTGAAGTTACCTCTTGGATAAACAATTCAGAAATATCTTTTAATAAATTATAAAAAAAACTTGTAAGCAAGTAGCAAACTCTTTGCTGAAGTTACCTCTTGGATAAACAATGCAGAAATTTCATTGAAGAAATTATGAAAAAATTTTAAGCAAGTAAGTAACAAATTCTTTCTTGAAGTCACCTCTTAGATACACAATACAGAAATTTCATAAAAGAAATTATGAAAAAATTGTAAGTAAGTAGCAAATTCTTTCTTGGATTCACCTGCTGGATAAACTAAAAAACATTTCGTTCAAGAAATTATGACAAAATTCTAAGTAAGTAACAAACTCTTTATTGTTTTCACGACTTAGATACACGATGTAGAAATTTAATTCAAGAAATTATGAAAAAATTCTCAGTAAGTAATTTGAGAGACTGTTCAAGAAATTATGACAAAATTTTAAGTAAGTAACAAACTCTTTATTTTTTTCACGACTTAGATACACGATGTAGAAATTTAATTCAAGAAATTATGAAAAAATTCTCAGTAAGTAACAATTTCTTTCTTGAAGTCAACTCTTGGATACTCAATACGGAAATTTCATTCAAGAAATTATGAAAATATTTGTAAGTAAGTAACAAACTCTTTATTGATTTCACCTCTTGGATATACAGTACAGATACTTCCTCCAATAAATTATGAAAAAATCGCCAGAAAGTAACAAACTCTTTATTGTTTTCACCTCTTGGATATACAATACGGAAATTTCATTAAAGAAATTATGAAAAAATTGTAAGTAAGTAGCAAATTCTTTCTTGAATTCACCTCTTGGATAAACAATGCAGAACCTTCCTTTAAGGAAGTATGAAAAAATTGTAAGTAAGTAAGTAAGTAACAAATTCTTTCTTGAATTCGCCTCTTGGATAAACAAAAAAAGTCATTTCATTCAAGAAATTATGACAAAATTCTAAATAAGTAACAAACCCTTTCTTGAATTCGCCATTAGGTTGCACAATACAGAAATTTAATTCAGGAAACTATGAAAAACATTGCAAACAAACTCTTTCTCGAACTCGCCTCCTGGACAGACAATACAGCAATTTCACTCAAGAAATTATGAAAAAATTGTGAGTAAGTAGCAAACTGTTTCTTGAATTCTCCTCCTGGATCCAAAATACAGATATTTCATTCAAGAAATTATAAAAAAAATTGTAAGTAAGTAACAAACTCTTTCTTGAATACACCTCTTGGATACCCAATACGGAAATTTCATTCAAGAAATTATTACAAAATTCTAAGTAAGTAACAATCTCTTTCTTGAAGTCCCCTCTTGGATCAAAATACGATACGGAAATTTCATTCAAGAAATTATGAGAAAATTCCAGGTAACAATCTCTTTCTTGAAGTCCCCTCTTGGATACACAATACGGATATTTTATTCAAGAAATAATAAAAAAAGGGAAAGCAAGTAACAGACCCTGTATTGATTGGAACTCTTAGATACAAAAAAAAGACATTTTATGCAAGAAATTATGACGAAACTCTAAGTAAGTAAAAAAACTCATTCTTGAATTCGCTGGTTGCATGCGAAATACAGGAATTTAATTCTATGGGAGCTCTACACGTGATTAAATACGTTTTGAAACTACATGCTATTTGCTTGCCTTTCCTTGGTACCTTTCCAAGCGAGCGGGGATTCCCCACTGGTTCCTACACATTGCAAAAAAGTGAGCAGTACGAAAACTCCACGTTTTCAACCAGACTGGTTTTTTAGACAACACCCATTTTTTTTAGGGGTTAATCAGAGACAGCGGAGATTGCTCAATATACGATAACTTGATTGGTGATTGGTTACACACCGCAACGGTGCATGCATAGTGAGAGAGACATGCAAAGTCATAGCTTTATTTGATTTTTTAAGGTTAATTTAGACGAGGTTACGTGCGCGCATGTAACCTCGTCTAAATTAATCTTAAAAAATGAAATAAAGCTATTTCATTTCTTTAGAATTTTGTCATAATTTCTTGAACAAAATGTCTTTTTGTTTATCCAGCAGGTGAATTCAAGAAAGAATTTGCTACTTACTTACAATATTTTCATAATTTCTTTTATGAAATTTCTGTATTGTGTATCCAAGAGGTGACTTCAAGAAAGAATTTGTTACTTACTTACTTACAATTTTTTCATAGTTTCTTAAATGAAGTTTCTGCATTGTGTATCCAAGAGGTGACTTCAGGAAGGAGTTTGTTACTTGCTTACAATATTTTCATAATTTCTTAAATGAAATTTCTGCATTGTGTATCCAAGAGGTAACTTCAAGAAAGAGTTTGTTACTTACTTAGAATTTTGTCATAATTTCTTGAACGAAATGTCTTTTTGTTAATCCAGCAGGTGAATTCAAGAAAGAATTTGCTACTTACTTACAATTTTTTCATAATTTCTTTAATGAAATTTCTGCATTGTGTATCCAAGAGGTGACACCAAGAAAGAATTTGTTACTTACTTATTTACAATTTTTTCATAGTTTCTTAAATGAATTTTCTGCATTGTGTATCCAAGATGTGACTTCAGGAAAGAGTTTGTTACTTGCTTACAATTTTTTCATAATTTATTGAATGAAATATCCGCAGTGTATATCCAAGAGGTGAAAACAATAAAGAGTTTGTTACTTACTTGCGATTTTTTCATAATTTATCGAATAAAGTATCTGTACTGTATATCCAAGAGGTGAAATCAATAAAGAGTTTGTTACTTACTTACAAATATTTTCATAATTTCTTGAATGAAATTTCCGTATTGTGTATCCAAGAGTTGACTTCAAGAAAGAAATTGTTACTTACTGAGAATTTTATCATAATTTCTTGAATTAAATTTCTACATCGTGTATCTAACTCGTGAAAACAATAAAGAGTTTGTTACTTACTTAGAATTTTGTCATAATTACTTGAACGAAATGTCTTTTTGTTTATCCAGCAGGTGAATTCAAGAAAGAATTTGCTACTTACTTACAATTTTTTCATAGTTTCTTTAATGAAATATCTGTACTGTGTATCCAAGAAGTGACTTCAAGAAAGAATTTGTTACTTGCTTATTTACAATTTTTTTCATAGTTTCTTAAATGAAGTTTCTGCATTGTGTATCCAAGAGGTGACTTCAGGAAAGAGTTTGTTACTTGCTTACAATTTTTTCATAATTTCTGAAATGAAATTTCTGCATTGTGTATCAAAGAGGTAACTTCAAGAAAGAGTTTGTTACTTACTTAGAATTTTGTCATAATTTCTTGAACGAAATGTCTTTTTGTTTTTCCAGCAGGTGAATTCAAGAAAGAATTTGCTACTTACTTACAATTTTTTCATAATTTCTTTAATGAAATTTCTGCATTGTGTATCCAAGAGGTGACTTCAAGGAGGAATTTGTTACTTACTTATTAACAATTTTTTCATAGTTTCTTAAATTAAGTTTCTGCATTGTGTATCCAAGATGTGACTTCAGGAAAGAGTTTGTTACTTGCTTAAAATTTTTTCATAATTTATTGAATGAAATATCCGCATTGTATATCCAAGAGGTGAAAACAATAAAGAGTTTGTTACTTACTTGCGATTTTTTCATAATTTATTGAATGAAGTATCTGTACTGTATATTCAAGAGGTGAAATCAAAAAAGAGCTTGTTACTTACTTACAAATATTTTCATAATTTCTTGAATGAAATTTCCGTATTGTGTATCCAAGAGTTGACTTCAAGAAAGAAATTGTTACTTACTGAGAATTTTTTCATAATTTCTCGAATTAAACTTCTACATCGTGTATTTAAGTCGTGAAAACAATATAGAGTTTGTTACTTACTTAGAATTTTGTCATAATTTCTTGAACGAAATGTCTTTTTGTTGATCCAGCAGGCGAATTCTAAAAAGAATATACTACTTACTTAGAATTTTTTCAAAATTTCTTTTATGAAATTTCTGTATTGTGTATTCAAGAGATGACTTCAAGATAGAATCTGTTATTTTCTTAGTTAAAAGTTTTTCATCATTTCTTTCCTTAAGTCTTTGCATTGTGTATCCAAGAGGTGACTTCAGGAAAGAGTTTGTTACTTGCTTAGAATTTTTTCATAATTTCTTAAATGAAATTTCTGCATTGTGTATCCAAGAAGTAACTTCAAGAAAGAGTTTGTTACTTACTTAGAATTTTGTCTTAATTTCTTGAACGAAATGTCTTTTTGTTTATCTAGCAGGTGAATTCAAGAAAGAATTTGCTACTTACTTATAATTTTTTCAATTACTTACAATTACTAAATTAAATTACATTTACTTTAAATTACTTTTAAATTACTTTTAATTACTTTTAAATTATTTTAAATTACTTTTAAATTACTTTTAAATTACTTTTTAATTACTTTTAAATTACTTTTAAATTACATTTAAATTACTTAAATTACAATTACTAAAACAATTACTTAAAAATTTTTTCTTTAATGAAATTTCTGTATTGTGTATCCAAGAGGTGACTTCAAGAAAGAATTTGTTACTTACTTACTTACTTACAATTTTTTCATAGTTTCTTAAATGAAATTTCTGCATTGTGTATCCAAGAGATAACTTCAAGAAAGAGTTTGTTACTTACTTAGAATTTTGTCATAATTTCTTGAATGAAATGTCTTTTTATTTATCCAGGAGGCGAATTCAAGAAAGAATTTGCTACTTACGGAATCAGGCAACAGAGTCTCTCAAACCCCGTAAAGCTCTTTTAAAAGATACAAGAACTACTTATTTACAACAAAAATATCGTTTTTAATGAGCACTAAGTAAAGAAAAACCACACGGAATCAGGCAACAGAGTCTCTCAAACCCCTTAAAGCTCTTTTAAAAGATGCAAGAACTACTTATTTAACACAAAAATTTCGTTTTTAATGGGCACCAAGTAAAGAAAAACCACAAGGAATCAGGCAACAGAGTCTCTCAAACCCCTTAAAGCTCTTTTAACAGATACAAAAACTACTTATTTAAAACAAAAACTTCGTTTTTAATGAGCACTAAGTAAAGAAAAACCATACGGAACCAGGCAACTAAGTCTCTCAGACCACTTAAAGCTCTTTTAAAAGATACAAAAACTACTTATTTAACACAAAAATTTCGTTTTAATAGGCACCAAGTAAAGAAAAAGCAGATCCCATTTATTTTCGATTCTGAGTTCTTTTGGTTTTCCCTCCAAAATTGACCCCCCCACCCCGGCCCGCAGAAATGGGGGAACGAAGGGCTTCTTAGACTTCCGCTTGAGACGGATCGTATATATTTTCAACTTTCAGTATTGTGTGTTTTCCCTCCACAATTGACGCCTCCCCAGCGCGCAGATATGTTAGACCGACGGGCCTCTGAGCCTTCTTCTTGAGGCATATTTAGTTTATTTTCGATTCTGAGCATTTGTGATTTTCCCTCCTAAATTGACAAATCCTACACTCCAATTTACAATTCCCAGTACTCTTTTTTAATTGTCAAACAAATAATTCTGATTATGATGTTAATTTTTTTAATAACAAAAAAAAACCTGTCAGCTTTTCAAAATGTTCGTATTTGGAACTCTGTAAGTTGAATATAACAAGAGAGTCCTTTGGAAGGTGGGGAATGAAGGACGTCTGAGCATTCCCCTTGAGGCATATCCCGTTTATTTTCGATGCTGAGTATTTTTCGTTTTCCCTCCAAAATTGACAAATCCTACACGCCAATTTGCGAATCTCATTACCCCCTTTTAGATGTAAATAAAATAATTCTGATTATGGTATCCGATTTTTTAATAACAAAAAAAAAACCTGTCTGCTTTTCAGAATTTTCGTATTTGAAACTCTGTCAGTTAACGTTAAGAAGTGAATAGAGTAGTCATCTAGCAATAACAAAAGGCTTAGCAGTGATTATATGTCATTTTTCGACCATTGTCGGTCGCAAATTGAGTTAGCTTAATGCAAATGAGATATCATTTTGATATCTCTAATAGTGTATTCGATACTGGGGCGAGATCTCAGATATCTTTCAGCTACAGGCTATTAACCGGATACCAAAGCTACAATATTCTCTTTGAAAAGGTGTAGAGCTTCTATAGTCTAGAATAGTGACATAATTTCACTTTATCGACCCTCAAATTCCATTTAGGTTGCCGTATATGGTGTACCCACAGTATGTCCATACACCTATTAGCCCAGAAACCTGTCTGATTGCCTCAGAAACATGTCTGGTTGGCCCAGAAACTTGTCTGGTTGGCCCAGAAACATGCCTGGTTGGCCCGGAAACCTGTCTGGTAGGTTTTGTATAATTCCATATGCAATTGACAACAATAGCAATAATCTGCCTTGGAAAGGCACCATGGAACGTAAAGTGGGCAAATAACACAGGATGGAACATAAAGTGGTAGAAATGGAACCTCTTACTCTACTGGCACTGCCTATATTACGGACAAAATTTGATCCGTAAGATTACATAGTGTAAGGCAAAACTTAAGGCAGCGACCCCTGTCCCTCTATGGACCAATCCCCCTCCCCCTAAAAAAATTAAGCTTAATTTAAAGAACCATTAAGCGCACAATTCAACTTAGGAAGATTAGTATTACGTCGTGATTATCGCAATTATATACCTTATTCGCAGGATCACGTTGAAACTTGAAACTTACATTGGAAACCTACATCAACAACAACAACATACTCTTTCTTATTTATAAGAAAGTTTAAATCTATCACTAAGAAATGTTCATAAGTAAGATCATAATTTATCTTGATGAATGAACGGACGGTAAAACTAATAAATCTTACTAAACAAATGTTCAGTTATTTTGCTGCCAGTTACAGCTATACACTTATTACAAAATCTTGCGTTTTAGAGCAATGTCAAACCTCACCATAAAAACGGCCTTCCCAAGGCAAATTGTGCATTTACTTTGCAATTTTGAAAAATAATTGTAACAAAATTTTGCAGTATTAAAGGAAAAATAATCGTTTTTAAAAGACACAAACTTTAAACCAGCTTTTAAGCAAGAACTCCTACGGCACTAACATAAAAAAAATTCAATTCTTTCAGACTTTCGTTAATATTTTTGGGTGGTTTATTCTACACTGTGAAGAATTGTGCTGTGTTACCAATAAATTTGCTAACATAATGTTTAAAAGTCATGAATTAAATGTTTAATTTGACTCAAAATGCCAGTTCGCTGATTCAATGGTAACTGCTCCGTAAAGGCAGAGATTGAGGCTAAACGAAAAAGGTAGTTTCAATGGTGGGGCAGGGGTGGCCACAGGTCTTTTTGACATGGGCGCATCAATAGCAGACAAATTTCCATGGATGAACTTTCCAGGAAAAAATTTACACTGAGGGATTTGATAGAATTCCTATACGAAACTCTATTTATTTGTCTTACTTTCTCTTTGCCAACTCGATTTTTAATTTGGAGATGCTCCGGGGGATTTATCTGGGGGTTATTTTCAGCGTGTTTGAACTTCCGGGAAAAAATCCCCACGGAAAAAAGGTTTCCGCAGTGATCGGGAAAACTATTAGAAATCAAAGTTTTTTTTTCCAAATTACAGTATGTTAGGGATAATTTTTCAGGCTGAATCGTCCGCAGGAAATTTACAGGGGAGGGAGATTTACAGCGAGGATAGAATTTTACTGGGGAAGGAGGTGTATTTTACGTTAATGGAAATTTCCACGGAGAAGTTTCCCGTGAGGTGAGGGAATTTTTCACAGAGGGTGAGCCAGATTTACCAGAACTATTTGAATAACTATCAGAAATTAAATACAAAAAAACAAGATTTTTTTACCTGAAAGTAAGGAGAAAACATTAAAACTCAAGACGAACAGAAGTAATTCCGTATGTGAAAAGGTTGCTTCCTCCTTAATACCTTGCTCTTTACGCTAACGTTTGACTGTTTGTCCCAATTTCTTAAGTACGGCTTTTGAAACACATGGGCCTTTTAATTAGAATAGGATGCTTTTTTAAAAGTGCTAAGTGCTTTAGTGTAAAGAGCAAGGTATTGAGGAGGGGTTAAATCCTTCATAAAGGGAATAAATTCTGTTCGTTTTGAGTTTTAATGCTGCTCCTTACTTTCAGGTAAAAAAAAACTATTTTTTTTTAATTGATAAATATTAAAGTCGTATTTGGTGTCTACAGTTACTAATTGCCGGATATGACAAGTGCTTACTATATTACATAATCTTCATATACAACAGTTATTTTTGAATTAAAAATCAGGTATAATATTTGATTAAAAATGGATACCTAACTTATAATTTTATCATTAGAAGTCGAATTCACTGAAGCAAAAAAGATATGTGAGAAGAAAATATAGAAGTGGCTATTTGCGTTTCAGTTGCTTTTTAGGCATTTACCAATATCTGTTACCTGGTTGGGCTATGTTCCACCAACTAAGATACTAAATTTTCATTTTCCCGAGTCAAGTGACTAAAAACCCATGTAGCAGATTTTTGGGATACGATGCTTCCAATTTTGCTGCTTTTGGGCTTGAATCCACTTGAATCACAATATGTTTATAATTTGTCTTATGCTGTGGGTGACCCCTTCTCACTTGCGAACCTGGCCGCTAATTGCCGAAACGAACCTGAACTTAAAAAGAAAAATCAGAATAATAGTAAATACTCGTGACTTCGATAAATCCGTCTTTAATCTCACGCTTTTTAAGGACTTGGTCAGAGCTACCGGCCTGTCTTCTAACACTTTTTTTCGTCCTTGTATTAGATTTAAGATAAAGGTTAGGATTAGGGTAAATGTTTAGAGTAAATGTTGCAAAAATACTGCCCAAGAAAACCAGACCCTACAATAAAGAATAAATTGTTTATATATTACTTCTACGGAGCAGTACCTCTGTACCTTTAGATCCCAATAAATTATATATAGTCAGAAATTAGTTGTTTTTATCAGGAGCCCCTAATCTGCATCTTTACCTGCTTAAATACCTAAACAGAAATACCTAGGTTCAACGCTTCCAAGCACAGATCAAGCCAGACCAATAATTAGCTAATAATAATCATGATATAGTCAGGCTGTAGTCATAGCTATAAATAAACAAATTATAGGATGAATACAGTCAGGCTTACTAAGTCCTAAAGGCATTGTAGCCTATTGAGGTATGATTGGAGCCAGTAGTACCATCAGTGGAAGAAAAACTGATAATTCTAATGCAGTGATATGTGTAAGAGGTGGGGGGGGCAATAGGGGTAATCCCCCTGAAATATTGTGAAACCAAACTTCTTATGCTCTTATGCAATATGAGATAGCAAAGAATTGACCATACCATTTAATTTGATGTTCAATGCTCGATTTAGATACTACAAATATTTCAATAGAAATTTCTTTTTAAAAAGTTAGTTAAATTATATTGAGATGTTAACAATCCCGACATAAATTCAGCAGACATAAATTCCCATAATGATTAAAACTCAAAACGACCAGAAATCATAGGCAGCGCAATAGCACTGCTGAAGTCAAGAGCGATGTGGGCACAATGTATTTTTTTTTCCTGACCTAAGCACTTCGTGTAATAGGAGTTGTCATAGAAACTTCGAAAGGAGTTCTTTCAATTGTAAATTGAAAGTTCTAGTGTTCTTTTTAAGAGTCGAAAGTAATTGATATCTTGCATTCTGGAACGTCCCTTGACTCCTGGTTAGTATCTCATGACATACACAAGAAGTACTCTGATTAGCGAAATGCTACCGAAGGAAGTGAAAATGCTGACCCTCATGCCGATCATACCTCAAGAGGAATTCTTGCCGAAAGATAAGCCGTAAGCTCCCACAAGTAGTTTTTTACTGTTTACATGTTTTTATGAGTTTAGTGCTTTCACACTAATACGTTCTGGATCGACGAATTTTCGTTTTTATTATATTGAATGTTAACTGGCCACTTTGCAAAGAGTCTTTTGGTCATTAACACAAGTATTAAATAAAAGTTTTTGAAATTTTAAGATTGAAATGTTATAGACAAAATATAGACATACTTGGTCTAAGAAAGACACATTTTTGGATGCTAAGGGGACGTTCTCATTTACAAAAGGTTCACAACCCTGTTCAGATCAGAGCCCTTATTTAGAGAAACAGGCGTCAACCAGACCTCAATTGAAGGGCTCTTCAAAAATTGTACAGATCTTAAAAATATCTTAAAGTTCTTCGAAATTGAACTAACACTGTCCTTTATATATACTGTTTTCTCTAAGAAAATATGCCTAAAAAATAAACCTTACAAACAAATCATTTTTTCACAAAAATTATCAAACTTTCTAAGCTTAAGATTTCGTTTGCTCATAAAATATTCATCACAACCCAGAACATGTCTTGAAAGCTTTAGTGATAAATTGTATAATAATTAGATGAGTTTGTCAAAATTTTTACGTGAAAACTTAAATCATATTCTTTACTTGTGTATCGAATACACACTCAAGAATTAGGCTTAGGTAAGTTCTCAGAAAACCGGTTTCATTGCTACAAAGACCAGCGACGAGTAATACAAGGCATTGGACAGTACTGGTGCATTGTATCTAACCCAGTGCTAGAGACTGTACATGGAAAAACCATATAAACTGGTATTTACTAGATAAATGGATTGCAAAGCGTGATTTCTTATCGTGTTTACAATATTTAAACTGTTTTTTTTCGTGGTTTAGGGTGGGGGGAAGGCACCTAGATTAGGTTACGTATTTAATATATGCTATGCTTGACATAATGTGCTTACATAATATTTAAATTATGCTATGTTTTATAATGTGCAAATATATAGCCTAAATTTGTTTCTAAACTATTATATTTTCATTTTTTTTTCATTAGTATTAACCAGACTTGACTTCTTTCGTGTATAGTGATGGGTTAGATATAATGCACAAGTACCCATTGGACTCAGACAGAATGCATTGGACTTGTATAATTTAGGGTATATATTTGCAAATTATTGGGTTGGGGGGTTAGGTTAAGTTAGGTTAGGGCACTGTCCAAATACCTTACCCCCCCCCTCCCCTCCCTCGTGTGTAGATATATAGACCAAATTATATTATTATATAAACTAAAAGTTATATTTCATTAGGATTACCTTAACTTCAGCTCTCGAGTGTATAGTGGCTAATGCACAAATACCTCATATTCTTAGCCAGTCTAGTTAATGTTCTCAAATTTTTAATCTGAAAACAAAATTGTCACTAGTAATACCCTCTCCGGCACTTCAAACGGAGCCCACCCCCATCGAATCCCGATCCGGACACTTTTTTTTTACTTGTAACATAGAGAAATTAACATATGTTTCTTGGTTATGTTTGTTGGTTATGTTTAATACATAACCAACTACCAACCTCATTTCCTCAAAATACTTAATATTATAATAAGGGGCAAATCTCTAGCATTTTTATTGGGGGGGGGGCAAGAGGGTCCATATCTGGGTAGTCAAGGGGCATGGGGTAACTGATTTTTTCTCCACATTATTGGGGGGGGGCAACTTTCCCCCTTGCCCCCCCCCCCCCACAAAAAAAGGACGCCCCTGATTATAATGTATATATCACAATACTTAAATGTTAATATATATTAATGCACTTACAATTAAAAAAAATTGCATTTATGTTTAACAAATTGAAAATATTCGTCAAGAAAGCGCATGTTTTTCTCCGAAAAAGTCAACTAATCGTTTCAAGGTCACTCCTAAAGCAAGAACAAGACTTTCACATGCAAACCAAAGTAGAGGTGACCCTAAAGCCCCCACGCGACACCCCTGCTGCCACCTACAACTTTTTCGCACCCCAAATAAGGGCATAGCCTCCCTAGGGAGAAAGATTACGTAATGGGGATCAATGACCTCTTTTTCCAAGGTCAATTTATTTGATGTTTCTATGTGTAATAGCTCCGGGGCGAAGGTTGCACATGCGCATTGAAGTCTAACGGGAACAATGTTATTGATCTAGGACTTGAAGGGGAAGTGAATTTCCGAGAAATTGATTGCGTAATCAAAGTGTGTCAACAACAACAACAACGACCTTGACATTCGCTGAGAGCGTGCAATTACAACAACATCGACCGTGGAACACCTGTGCTGTCGACCTCAATTCACCTATCGGGAATCAATAATTCCCCTTAGAAACAACAAATTAATTTCCCTTTCTTGACAGATCAATCAATCAATGACATCATCTGTCAGACTTTAAAAATTTTCGCCTAGAAACGATTCTCCAGGAATAGATCCAAGTCATTAATGTCTTTGCCTCGGAAACAACTCTTTTGGTCGAACTCCAAAGGATATTAATAGCCAAAGGCCATGGAAACAATTAGGCAAGAAGCATCTTAGCGATGAATTGTTTTAGCGCGCGAAAAGGTTTCATATTAATTTGAAATGCGTTAGCACAGAGATGCCAATAACAAAGGAACACGCTGAATTTGCCTTTAGGGATTATTTGGGCGAAACCGTTTTAGACAGGTTATGGAACTATTTCGGCGAAACGGTTAGAGACATTTTAAAAGATGATTTTAGGAAAGATTTTAGAAGAGAATTTAATGGTGAAACTCTGTGGTCGTTATAATACACAAGTTTCATTTGAACAGTGTTGTGAGGTCCTCTAACCCAACCCCAAAGGGTTCCAATCCTCCTACCCCAACCCCGAAGGAAGCCCCCGGTCCTCAAAAGCCCCCCAAGCTCCCAAAGGCCCTCCACCGGTCCCCAAATGTCCCCCAGGCCCCCAACTGTCCCCCCGGACCCTCAAAGGCCCCTCCAAGCTCCCAAAGGGCCACCGGCGCCCCCAAAGGCACACCCAGACCCCCAAAGGCCATCCCCGGGCCCCCCAAAGGCCCATCGAGCACCCCAAGGACCAACGCGGTCCCAAAGGCCCGCCACCGGCCCCCAACTGCCCCAAATGCCCTCCCATGGTCCTCAAAGGTCCCCGGGCTCCCAAAGGGCCACCGGCGCCCCAAAGGCCCTCCACCGGTCCCCAAATGTCCCCCAGGCCCCCAAAAGCCCACCCAGACCCCCCCATGCCCACCCCCGACCCCCAAGCCCAACCCCGCGGCTACAAAAGGCCCCCCGCGCACCCCAAAGACCCCCGGCCCGCCAGGGACCCACAGACCCTCAAAGGCTCTCCCTGAGCACCCGTCTTTCGTTGATGTGAGTTGTCTGAAACCTATGATTTGGGATGTGTAGTTTGCTACTTCAGGCTTTTCTGAGCAGGATTTCTTAGCCATTCGTAGGTGTGTGTTGACTGAAACCAATACTTTGGGATGAGTAGTTTGCTATTTCAGGCTTTTATGAGCTAGGTTTCTTAGCCTTTCGTTGGTGTGTGTTGAGTGAAACTTATGATTTGGGATATGTAGTTTGCTTTTTGGACTTTTCTGAGTTGGATTTCTTAGTCTTTCATAGGTGTGTGGTGTCTGAAACCTATGATTTAGGATGTGTAGTTTGCTATTTTCGACTTTTCTGAGCTGGATTTCTTAGACTTTCATAGGTCTGAGTTGTCAGAAAAATATGATTTGGGATGTATAGATTGCTATTTCAGTCTTTTCTGAGATAATGTTTTCTAGTATTTCGTATGTGAATGTTGTCTGAAACCTATAGATTGGGATTAATAGTTTGCTATTTTTGACTTTTCTGAACTAGTTTTCTTAGTCTTTCGTTGGTGTGTGTTGACTGAAACCGATGATTTGGGATATGTAGTTTGCTATTTTTGACTTTTCTGAGCTGGATTTCTTAGTCTTTCATAGGTGTGTGTTGTATGAAACCTATGATTTGGGATGGGTGGATTGCTACTTTTGACTTTTCTGAACTGGATTTCTTAGCCTTTCGTAGGTGTTTGTTGTCTGAAACCTATAGTTTGGGATGAGTAGTTTGCTATTTTTGACTTTTCTGAGCTAGCTTTCTTAGCCGATCATAGGTGAGTGTTGTCTGAAACCTATGATTTGGGATATGTAATTTGCTATTTCCGACTTTTCATAACCGGATTTCTTAGTCTTTTGTAGGTGTGTGGTGTCTGAAACCTATGATTTGGGATGTGTGGGTTGCTATTTTTGACTTTTCTGAGCTGGATTTCTTAGCCATTCGTAGGTGTGTGTTGACTGAAACCTATGATTTGGGATGGTTAATTTGATATTTTTGTCTTTTCTGAGCTAGATTTCTTAGCCTATCATATGTTTGCCCTTTCAGAAAATTATGATTTGGGAGGTATAGTTTGCTTTTTGGACTTTTCAGAGCTAGGATTTTTAGTCACTCATAGGTGTTTGTTGTCTAAAACTTCGAGTTTGGGATGAGTAGTTGGCTATTTCAGACTTTTTTGAGCTAAGGTTTCTTAGTATTTCATAGGTGAATGCTGTCTGAAACTTATGATTTGGGATATGTAAATTACTATTTCGGGCTTTTCTAAGTTAGATTTCTTAGTCTTTCATAGGTGTGTAGTGTCTGAAACCTATGATTTGGGATGTGTAGTTTGATATTTTCGACTTTTCTGAGCTAGGTTTCTTAGCCTTTCATAGGTATGTGTTGTCAGAACAATATGATTTGGGATGTGTGGGTTGCTATTTCAGGCTTTTCTGAGCAGGATTTCTTAGCCATTCGTAGGTGTGTGTTGATTGAAACCTATGATTTGGGATGGTTAATTTCCTATTTTTGACTTTTCTGAGTTGGATTTCTTAGCCTTTCATATGCGTGTCCTTTCAGAAAATTATGATTTGGGAGGTGTAGTTTGCTTTTCTGACTTTTCAGAGCTAGGATTCTTAGTCACTCATAGGTGTTTGTTGTCTGAAACTTCGAGTTTGGGATGAGTAGTTGGCTATTTCAGACTTTTCTGAGCTAAGGTTTCTTAGTATTACGTAGGTGAATGCTGTCTGAAACTTATGATTTGGGATATGTAAATTACTATTTCGGGCTTTTCTGAGTTGGATTTCTTATTCTTTCATAGGTGTGTGATGTCTGAAACCTATGATTTGGGATGTGTAGTTTGCTATTTTCGACTTTTCTGAGCTAGGTTTCTTAGCCTTTCACAGGTATGTGTTGTCAGAAAATTATGATTTGGGATGTGTAGTTTGCTATTTCAGGCTTTTCTGAGCTAAGGTTTCTTAGCCTTTCATAGGTGTGTCCTTTCAGAAAATTATGATTTGGGAGGTATAGTTTGCTTTTTGGACTTTTCATAGTTAGGATTCTTAGTCACTCATAGGTGTTTGTTGTCTGAAACTTCGAGTTTGGGATGAGTAGTTGGCTATTTCAGACTTTTCTGAGCTAAGGTTTCTTAGTATTTCGTAGGTGAATGCTATCTGAAACTTATGATTTGGGATATGTAAATTACTATTTCGGACTTTTCTGAGTTGGATTTCTTAGTCTTTCATAGGTGTGTGTTGTCTGAAACCTATGATTTGGGATTCGTAGTTTGCTATTTTCGACTTTTATGAGCTAGGTTTCTTAGCCTTTCATAGGTATGTGTTGTCAGAAAATTATGATTTGGGATGTGTAGTTTGCTATTTCAGGCTTTTCTGAGCTAAGGTTTTCTAGTATTTCGTAGGTGAATGTTGTCTGAAACCTATAGTTTGGGATGAGTAGTTTGCTATTTTTGACTTTTTCTGAGCTAGGTTTCTTAGTCTTTCGTTGGTGTGTGTTGACTGAAACCTATGATTTGGGATACGTAGTTTGCTATTTTTGACTTTTCTGAGCTGGATTTATTAGCCTTTCCTAGGTGTGTGTTGACTGAAACCTATGATTGGGATGTGTGGTTTGCTATTTTTTGTCTTTTCTGAGCTAGATTTCTTAGCCGTTCATAGGTGTGTGTTGTCTGAAACTTATGATTTTGGATTTGTAGTTTGATATTTGAACTTTTCAGAGCTATGATTCTTATTACGTCATAGGCGTTTGTTGTCTGAAACTTCTAGTTTGGGATGAGTAGTTTCTCTATTTCAGGATTTTCTGAGCTAAGGTTTATTAGTCTTTCATAGGTGAATGATGTCTGAAAACTATGATTTGGTATATTTAAATTAATATTTCGGGCTTTTCTGAGTGGGATTTCTTTGTCTTTCATAGGTGTGCGTTGTCTGAAACCTATGATTTGGGATGGGTGGATTGCTACTTTTGACTTTTCTGAGCTGAATTTATTAGCCTTTCATAGGTGTTTGTTGTCTGAAACCTATAGTTTGGGATGACAAGTATGCTATTTTAGACTATTCTGAGCTAGGTTTCTTAGCCGTTCTTAGGTGAGTGTTGTCTGAAACCTAGGATTTGAGATTTGTACATTACTATTTTGGGCTTTTCTAAGCTAGTTTTCTTAGTCTTTCATAGGTATGTGTTGTCTGAAACCTATGATCTGGGATGTTTGGGTTGCTATTTTTTGACTTTTCCGAGCTAGATTTCTTAGCCGTTCATAGGTGAGTGCTGTCTGAAACTTGTGATTTGAGATGGTTAATTTGCTATTTCCGTATTTTATTAGCTAGGTTTCATAGCCTTTCATAGGTGTGTGTTGTCAGAAAATTACGATTTGGGATGTGTAGTTTGCTATTTGAACTTTTCAGAGCTAGGATTCTTAGTCCATCATTGGTGTTTGTTGTCTGAAACCAATAGTTTGGGATGACTAGTTTGCTATTTCAGGCTTGTTCATTTTGAATTTCTGTCATAGAATGCAAAAGTTGGAAAATTCGGGTCTTAGTCCACTAGCTCAGTATTAGGTTCCCAGTCCACCAGCCTGAATGGTGGAAATCCACTAGCTCAGAATTGGGGTCTCAGTCCACCAGCCTGAATGATGGAAATTAACTAGCTCAATCTTGGGGTCTTAGTCGATCAGCCTGAATGGTGGAAATTCACTAACTCCGAATTATTGTCTTATTCCACAATCCTGAATGGTGGAGATTCACTAGCTCAAAATTGGGGTCTTAGTCAACCAGCCTTAATGGTTGAAATTCACATTAGACGACACAAAAACTTACACACACACAAAAACTTACACACACGCACAAAAAATTACACACACACAAAAACTTACACACACACACACATTAAAAATTACACACACACACACCAAAACTTACACACACACGAAGAAACTGACACACACACACAAAAACACTTACACACACACACACACACACAAACTTAAACATGCACACGAAAACTTACATGAAAACAAAAAATTACATGAAAACAAAAAATTAAACACACACACACACACACACAAAACTTACACACACACACACACACGAAAACTTACACACACACACAAAAACTTACACACACACACACACTTACACACACACACACACACTCACACAAAACCAAACAAATGAAAATAAAAAAAACAAACACACACATGAAAAAAAAATTACACACACACACACACACACACACACAAACTTAAACACAAACAAATTAAAACTTACACACACACGAAAAAACTGACACACACACAAAATAACACTCACAAACACACACACACACACAAAAACTTACACATACACACGAAAACTTACATGCACACAAAAACTTAAATGCACACCAAAACTTACACACACACACACACACAAAACAAACACACACGCAAACACGAAAAATAAAAACAACAAACGCAACAACAAACACACACACAAAAACTTAAAAACCCACAAAAAAAAACACAAACACAAACTTACACATGAAAACAAAAAAACTCACACACACACACGCACAAAAACTTACACACACACACACACACATACACAAAACTTACACACACACACACG